>NW_016806447.1:2768960-2825823 GCF_001698545.2 Rhinopithecus bieti
TTTTTTTTGAGATAGGGTCTCAGTTTGTCACCCAGGCTGGAGTGCAGTGGCAGGATCTTTGCTCACTGCAGCCTCAAACTTCTGTGCTCAAGACATCCTCCTACCTCTGCCTCCCAGGTAGCTGGGATTACAGGCACACACCACCACACCTGGCTAATTTTTTGTATTTTTAGTAGAGACAAGGTTTTGCCATGTTGCCCATGCTGGCCTCAAACTCTTGGGTTCAAGCCATCTGCCTACCTCAGCCTCCCAAAGTGCTGGGATTACAGGTGTGAGCCACCGCACCCAGTCTAGACTTTTTTTTTTTTTTTTTTTTTTTTAGACAGTATCTCGCTCTGTCACCTAGAGTGGCACAATCATGATTCACTGCAGCTTCACCCTCCTGTGCTTAGGCAATCCTTCCACCTCAGCCTCTTGAGTAGCTGGGACTACAGGTGTGTGCCACCATGCCTGGCTAAGTTTTGTATTTTGAGGGTTTTTTGTTTTGGTAGAGACAGGGTTTCACCATGTTGCCCAGGCTGGTCTTGAACTCCTGGGCTCAAGCAATCTGTCCACCTCAGCTTCCCAAAATACTGGGATTACAGGTGTGAGCCACTGTGCCCAGCCTAGACTTTTTAAAAGCTTATTGCTTCCTTGTCCGTAAATAAAAAATCAGAGAAACACAATTTAGGACATTAATCTATCTTCCTCAGTCATCTGAATTGGTTTAAATTATTTATTGACGGTCCTTCAAAAGATCTTGTGTTAATAATTGCATCAAAAATCCTATTGAACCGTTTACGTTGTTCAAATAAGCACAGCTAAAGAACTAGAAATGTCTGGCTCAGAGAGGGTTTGATGTCTGGATGTATAAGATAGAATCAGAGAGAAGGATAAAGGTACAAGTTGGTGGGAGAGAGTAATATATGGGAAGATAAATAGGCTGGCTGGATAGATAGATGGGATGAGAGGATAGAATAGTATTTGAAGTAAAGACGGCTAGAGACTAAACTAAGAGCACACGTGAGTAGAGAGAATTGAGCTCTTAGTCCAAGTAACAGAAAGTGAACTTTTCAGTTATATATATATATTTTATAATGCTATCCCAATATTGAAATCTATCAGTAAAAGAAGATAGGTAACATCAAATATAAAATGCCATGTGATCAGCGTCAAATACAGATCCATTTGTATTAGTGAGGAGCCATTGTATCAGAGAGGTGTTAAATTTTGTTTCTTGGCTTAGTATTTGTTTACTTTCTTGGTCCTTGAACAAGATAGAAATGTAGAAAAGAGGTATTTAGAGCTCAGATTCATTTAATTGCAAACTGATTTGGAATGAACTGAAGAGTAAAACAATTAGAAGAATTACTCCTTTTTCAACATTACTTTCAGACCAGGTAAGTTTAATAAACAGCTTAATTCAAACCTGCTGCTGATCCTCACCCCACGCTTATCCTCTAATCTGAGGGTGTGCCTGAATCATTTAATAAAAGGAAGGGCAGCTTTTATTTTATAGCAAATAGTAAACTTTTCTGTTACATTATGAAATTGGTATTGTAATTTTCTGGCATTCTTTTAAAAAACAAAGCTTAGCATAACGGTAACTCAGACTATTAATAATTTTCGTTGTGTTTTGACTTTTTTTTCAAATACAGTTCTATAGACTTATACAATAATAGTCCCTACTAATATAAAGAGTGCATTTTCCCATATTGTTAGTATTATATCTTTTAAAAAAGAAACTGACTCAAAAGGGTTAAAAATCATTAGTCTGTAACCTCCTTTGTGCCTATGATCAAAGTTAGGGTTCCTCCTCATAGATGTATATATACAAATACGTTGGGTGAATTCACAGACATAACCTGGCTAAGGGTTTTGATAAGAGTTTTTACTCTGGATATTTCAAACCAAGAGAATGGTTACAAGTCATGTGTTCAATTAAAAACATCTTACTTCCTGGAGTGTGTAACATTTTTTTCTTGGGGCCTACCTTTTCAAAGAATTCTAGCAGTTGATGTGCATGATAGCACTCTAATAAGGTTGTAAGATATAGGAGGGTTTGTTGCCCAGGCTGGAGTGCAGTGGCGTATTCTCAGTTAACTGCAACCTCTGCCTCCCAGGTTCAAGCAGTTCTTGTGCCTTGACCTCCCTAGGAGCTGGGACTACAGGTGCACGCCCCCAGACCCAGCTATTTTTTTTTTTTTTTTTTTTTTGTATTTTTAGTAGAGATGGGGTTTCACCATGTTGGCCAGGCTGGTAATGAACTCCTGGCCTCAAGTGAGCTGCCCGCCTCGGCCTCTGAAAGTGCTGGGATTACAGGAATCAGGCATGAGCCACTGTGTTCTGGCCTTATAGGAGGTTTTATTCCACATAAGTAATTGAGATTATTTCATGTGTTTTATTTTAGAATTGAAGCAAAAAGTTGTCTCATAAGGAGAAATAAAATTACCCTGATCCTTGTTAACTCGTTTTCTAAAATATCACTGTAAAACTAGGCAATAACCAAAATGAAGGGATAATACCTTATGATCCTATCATTTTTTGACTATTTAAACTTGGAGTCCCCTGGACTCATGTAAGTTCCTTAATTTGTGATAAAGTAGGGTTGGATAAGGGCTGCTTTTCTATTATTTTTTTTAAGAGACAGAGTCTTGTCAGCCAGGTTGGAAAGCAGTGGGACAATTATAAGTAGCCTCAAACTCCTGGACTCAAGTGAGCCTCCTGCCTCAGCCTCCCAAGTAGCTGAGACTATAGGTGCGTGCCACCGCACCCGGCTAATGTTTGAATTTTTCGTAAAAACCTGGGTCTCATTATGTTTAACCAGGCTGGTCTTGAAGTCCTGGGCTTAAGCCATCCTCTTGCCCCCGCCTCCCAAAGGGTTGGATTATAGGCATGAGACACTGCACCTGAATCTTCTCTCTTAGAAGAGGAACGGTTTTGGTGTTTTGATATTGGTCAAATGAAAATCAACAAACTGAAATGATTGTGTCCAAAATCTCACAATATAAAAATCTGTTTTCATTAAAAGTTTTTGTGTTTTAAGTAGCCCATTTCATTATAATGCCTTTTAAAGTATTGGCTGGAACTCATGTATAGTATTTGTAAATAGGTTTTTACAGTGTAGAAATATTTCTCCCTACTTGGACTCAGGCTTTCTTGATATGAATAGGAACTAGATAGGAAGAAATTTGATTTTGCTCTCTTGCATACACAACCTGGGATAATAAAAGCCCCCTGGTTTTGAGACTTACTGGTCAGACTAATCAAGTCATTAGCTCTGAGAGATAAAACTGCTATGTATGACTTCCTGCTGAATGATTTTTGCTGAGTTATCCTTAAGCAGGAAGGAAATCCAGAATTTACACATATTCTAGTATTTGTGAAAATGAGTGTTTTAAATTAAGAATTGGACAGTTAACTGTGTAGTGTTTTGTATGTATGCAGCAAATCTGGGAAAGCTAAACTAGGATTAGCAAATCCATAAACATGGTTTACTACAGCTTCAGCCAGGTGTGTTTGGATATCTCAATATGCAAATAATTGAAAATAATACCATTAACTATGTATGTGCTTATATAAATATTCTTATTTTCTACTTATAGCCAATAGGATTAGCACAGTTTCCATTATATTTATACTGATATGTTAGATTTCACTAAGCCAAGCAGGCCAATTCTAAAGATAACTGGACATAATTTAATGTGTTTAGCTTCTCAAATTATCACTTACACACAAATGGAAGGATTTATAATTCCAGTAGCATGCTGTGTTACCCTATTGAGCCACCTTTATTTCATGTAATACCCATTGAAGATTTGAGCCTTATTTGACCCACTGTCAAGACAACAGGTACCAAAAGAAAAGATACTCAGTTTTTTTTTTTTTTATAAATTATGGATTGTTCTTTATGTATCTTGAATTTTTCTTTTCTTCCTATCCCCAATCTCTTTCCAGGGCGTGATTGACTACATTTTCTATTCCAAGACTCATATGAACGTGCTTGGTGTCCTGGGGCCTTTAGATCCTCAATGGCTGGTTGAGAACAACATCACTGGGTGTCCACACCCTCACATCCCTTCAGACCACTTCTCACTGTTAACACAACTTGAACTCCACCCTCCACTCCTGCCTCTTGTCAATGGTGTTCACTTGCCTAATCGGAGGTAGTGGAGTACTGCCCCGCCAAGACGGGGATCTGTTGCTACGGACCTGTACAGTTGTAAATCAAAGTATGTAGGAGTGAAGTATGGCCATCCTTAAGCTGCTTCTTCAGGTTTCTTTCATTATGTGTTTGCTGTAAGACTTTGTACATTTTTGTGCATATTGGTATCATTTGGCAGTAGGGCTGGAACCAAAGTATTACTCTCTTTCCAAAATTTTAATTTAACGTGTTTTTAAATTGGACCTTCTTTATATTGTATTAAGAGCCAGCATTCAAAATTGAGAAATTACCAATTTGAGGCCCAACAACAGTGTATTTGTTTTTCCAAAACAAATACTTTCTTTTGAGTGGTTTCAGTGAGCCAACCATTTTATAAAAGGCAATTTTTAAAAACTATAAATACAGTATTTTAAACTGAAGGATGATATGCCTTCCAGGGAAAACCTTGAATTTTTTCCTTTATAACTAATTTTTGGATTCCCAAGTCATTTGCACATTAACAGAGTACTTAAATTTGCTCGTTCTGTACATAAACTATGAGATAGCCTCTACACGTTGTAAGAGAATTTGAAAAATTAAAGATGGTTGCACAGTATGCTTTCATAATCAAGCATGTAACACCACAGGACAATTTGTTGGCCAAATGCTGGTTTGGGGTTTTTTTAAGGAATCAATTTGTTTTTTTTGTCCTCTCTATATAACCTTGTTGGAAGTATTAATTCTAAGCCTATCTCTCAAGTTTATTTATAGAGAAAGAGTAAGTAATCTATATTGCCACATACCTTGAAAATAGAATGCGGTACATTTAGGATGCCCACAGAATGAATTTTTCCTTATTCCAATTCAACCTTCTTTCTGTTCGGTTGTACCAGGAAAACAGATGTTATATGACCTATATCATTTTTGCCATTATAGTCAAACGTTAAAATCTGAATAAAAGGACCTTGATCAAAGTTTCAGATAGGGAAAATCATACAAATACTTTATGTGTTTCCAACATAGATTATGGGGCTGTTGGGTTTTTTGAGATGACAGTGCAAAGGATTTGGGAGAGAGGGAACACATTTGGGGCAGTAGTTGAAAACCTTGGGCCATTGTCCTGACTCTAGCTGCCAAATGGCCATCATATGCTTTTAATCTTTGTTTCCTTTGTCTGTCAGGGTTGAATTAAGAAGCTACTGGTTTATTCCCAATTGTTGATGCCTTTAGGTATGTTGGAATCTTATTTTTGCCTAGGGAGGGGCCAGTTGAAAATCTGTGACTCAAGAGGCAGTGAACAGGATACTGTTTTCTGGGGAATAATTGGTTGGCTACTTGATGTTAATTATGGCACAGTAACAGGAAAAGGTTGTGTCTGTGTTTTTAAGTTTTTCTTTATTCTGCTTTTTTGCTGCTATAAGAGTTTTCTGAAATTTGTATTTTAAACTTTTCATGCACTTTACTGTTTCTAGTCTCAAAATGTGATATTTTTATTAAACAAGAAATTTTCCATTATGCGAATGAAATTTTAAAAGACAATAGCCTATATTTGTGTCTCACTAATATATAAAGTACAGGTCAAATTTAAATTATTAGTTTTAAATATACACAATTTGTCTCCTCTTTCAAACCTGACATCTTAGACTGTTTTATTGGTCTTAAAGGATACATTTACTTTGGTCATTTTATGCTAATTTCTTCCATAGTAAATTAATCAGGCTATATAAGAGAATATTTCCCCAGAAGGGTAATTTTAGTGGGACGAGGGTGGTGGGATGATGTCATATCATACATGGGATTGCATCAGAAGGGTTCTGTAAAGCCTAAACTCCCTTTTAAAAGTGCCTAGTGATAGAGGCGTTGTTTGTCATCTGTTATAATTGGAATGTCATTGTAGTTCAGTGAATTTTGATGTAAATAAAATATTCTTTTAAAAATGTTAAAGTACCAGAATAAACAAGAAGAAACAACCCTTAAGATGACAGATTTTCCTCAACATGCAGGTTTCCCTTCTTATATACCTCAAGTATCCAACATCTAGCCATGCAAATTGATTACCTGAAGCATAGTACTGGAAAGTAGAATAGCATGAAAAACTTAATTTTGTGGACATTACCTTTTTTTGTAATCAGCTACTGTATGTTTTATTTTAGATCTTTTGTTTTGGGTGGGTTTTCTGCTCTGGAGGTATATGCACTAACAAAACATTTTCCTCCTTTCATATACGCATGTTAATTAGCAATGTGAGCAATATTTCCTACCATACTTCACTCCCAATATTTTTTGAGATGTTTGTATAAAATGGAATTTAAAGTTCACTTATGATTGTATATGAACCACAGAGGAGCCCGTTTATTAATAAAAAACTTTTTTAATAGTTAAATGTAGAGGGAAAAAATAAAAAAATGGGAAACGTTGTAAACAGCTTAAGTTTATTTTGTGTATGATCGAGGCACTCTGTTGCAGGAAGGTGTGTAATTGGGTTCTCTCTGCTTCAAATGCGCTCTTTCAAACCATTCATTATCCTGTGTATTTTTAATGTGGTTTTAGTAAATGTTGGTAGTAGCTCTGTTGAAGTAGGTAATTGTGTTATGTTTTGGGTGGTACACACTTGGGGCATGGTAACCCAAATTTCATGTGCACGGTTTCCCTTTAGCCCACTGCCCAAATTTCACATACCCTTCACCCTCTGTTCCCTTTGTAAAAGGAGTGGTATCTGTTTTGAGCTGCCAATTCAGATGATCAGAAATGCTGCTTTCCTCAGCATTGTCTTGTTAAAACGCATGCCATTTGGAACTTTGGCAGTGAGAAGCCAAAAGGAAGAGGTGAATGACATATATATATTCAATGAAAGTAAAATATATATTCTCATATACTTTCTAGTTATCAGAATGAGTTAAGCTTTATGCCATTGGGCTGCTGCATATTTTAATCAGAAGATAAAATCTGGGCATTTTCAGAATGTGATACATGTTTTTCTAAAACTTAAATATTTCAATATTTGTCTAAGAACTGGAATGTTCTTTAAATTTACTAAAACAGTATTGTTTGAGGAAGAGAAAACTGTACTGTTTGCCATTATTACAGTCATACAAGTGCATGTCAAGTCACCCACTCTCTCAGGCATCAGTATCCGCCTCATAGCTTTACACATTTTGATGGGGAATATTGCAGCATCCTCAGGCCTGACATCTGGGAAAGGCTCAGATCCACCTACTGCTCCTTGCTTGTTGATTTTGTTTTAAAATATTGTGCCTGGTGTCAACTTTTAAGCAACAGCACTGCCTAAAAGCAAGCAGAGAACAGAATCCCAGCACCATTCTATAGGCAACTTTTTAGAATTCAGATATAGTAAATCTGTTGCAGATTTATGATGTTTTATGTAAAAAAAAATTTTTGTATAATAACATAGCTGAATATTTTTGTTTCATTTCTTTGATGTAAGGCGTGTGAACATTCGTTTGAATATCACATGTTGAAGTCAGGTATGGCACAATGGGTTCTGAGACCAGCTTTTCCTCCCCTCCCATTTGCCTTGTTCCAAGCTCTTTCTTTTCAGATTACTTTTCTGATATTCATAGGCAGATATTTAATTTTACTAGTTAGCATCCTGTGTGAATGTATTAAAGAAGCCACTGTGTTTTAGTGTAGTTGGCAAAAATATAAAAGCTCCGTTTCTTATTTGCCCGTATTTTTTGGTGTCTTAAAGTTATATATTAAATCACAGAGAAGCAAGGGAGAAAGTTGAAAGATATCTAAGGCTCATATCACTTGATTCTATGGTAGATTATATTAGAATTGAGGATGTGGCACATTAAAACTGGAACATGGGCAAATATAGTGTTCCATTTTAAAATTCTAAGTTTATATTGTTAAATGGGTGAAAATTTAAGTTTGTATTTGCATTTCCAAGCGTTTCTAAAAATCACTAATGCCATCTATACTTTTAGTATGAAACAGCAGAGTATAGAAAGCACAGGGAAGAATAGGCTAAATATGTTCTTTGAAGAACCAGAGGCATATAACCATATCATTATGTCATTCATAATACATGGCTAGATTTTCTAATGATAAAACTGTGTCCCAATGCTTATTTGATTCTAACCTTTTAAATTCTGTTTCTGAGGTATTTTAATAGCTTTGCAAAATATGCTGACCAGTTTTTGGAAAATAATGGTTTTTATAGCAAGCAAAGACTTTACGGCACATTTTCAAAATAGCGCTCATACATACTTACATTTTGACAGAAATGTGAATTGTCACATTGGTAAGATATTCTTTTTGCCACCTGCCCTACCCTTTAAAAAAGGTCACTTTTCTAATGTGTAGCAGATTCATTTACGCCTTTCCCTTTGAGTCATATCATGTTTGGAGAACTGTGTGAATTGTAAGTAGACAAATTAACTAGGGAAGCCAGAAACTTGAACTAAAGTTTTGAATTTGTAGACAGATGAGAACTTTTATACTATGGTTGCTTTGGGCAATTCTAATTTTGTAATAGCATCGTAATCACCAAAATTAAATTCAAACATTTTAGTACATCTTTAACCTGTCTTATTTACCAAAGTTCTAATCTGTTTAAGAACAGGATGCCAAGAGCATCTTTCATTTTATAGAGTGATATGCTCACCTTTATTTTATAAGTGTCACCTTAAAGCTTGAGGGTAAAAAAGAAGCAGCCCTTATATTTATACTACAGGATGTCTTGAACAAGATTCACAGAAAGAAACTAAGCAATTCTTTCCAGGAAGGTGGTAAGGAAGAGCATGCATATTTCTTGTTTTAACCAAATACCTTTTTTAATGTAAATGTCTCTATTAAACCACAGGTCCTACACCAGGAAATAGGGTGATACCAGGAAAATACCAAGCTTTATGAACCCAGTTGACAATTTCTTGTGGCATACATTTGGTTAGACTTGGGTTATTCTTGGAACCAAAGGAAAATAAACATGTTGAGTTCTTCTTTCAACAGACATGAACATTGAAGTAATGGAATATTTTTTAAGCAAAATAGCTTTCACTTTCAAAGCATATGAAATAAGGACATTTGTGCTTATTAAATGTTAATTTTTATGGTACATTGTATAAACTGGGTAGCATTGAACTACATTTAGAAGTATGTCATCCGAAACAAATCACATTATGAAAATGATATACAAATGCCACGTGATATGACTCTTTTGGCATGGTGGTCCACTCAGCTTTCAGAATCTTTCGGAGGCTCTAGTTTGGTGCCTATTACTAGTTATTTTTGTTAGGACAATCTCAAAATTTAGATAATTTTCCAGTTGTATGTCTGTCACTTTTAACTCTAAAGCATAAGAATCATGGTAACCCTCTCAGAAGTGGTCCTTTCTTGCTCATTTCAGTTCCGTATTAATTTCAAATTACTGATGTATTTTCTTTCAAGCTATCAATTGTTATATGTACCACATTTTATTTAGTTTGTAGTTATCTGAAGTCACAAAATTGGTTCAGCATTGATGTCAAACAATGGCTTTGCTTCTTACCAGACTTAGTATCCTGCTGCTTGTTTCAATCTTGAGGCAGTAAGTGATGCAGTATCTGGGTTTGTATTTACTTAGAAACTGTACTGTCCTTTCTCTGTGCTTAACTTGCTAAAAATATATTCCCTTACCTGTGAAATTCCTGAGCGGTGCTCTGCCAACTTTTCGAGGGGAGGGATTTGGATGGCTGTGTTACTGCACACTGGATCTGGAATTGTTCAGGGTTATGGGTGACATACTTCTTAAACACCAGCAGCACTGAGATGTGCACTATGGGCATTCGTACAGTTGTCCAAATGCAAACAACTTTTTCATCTTGGAGAAGCTGAGATACAGAGTTCAATAGAAATACTTAGAATGTTTTGAGAAGGTTGAATGTTTCATCTTTGGCTTTGTTGTCTCTGGAGTGAGGAAGTATGGAGGACTTTTTTTTTTTTTTTTTTTTAAAGAGAGTGTATATGTACTTTTTCTCTCTATAAGGGCCAGGGTGTGTTGGTCAAATTCACCATGGATTAATTTATATCTTCTGTTGTGATTTTTTTCAACTATATAACAAGTGCCAACTAATTGTCCATGGGACAATCTACTTTTCCACTCAATTTATCGTTTGAGTAGGGAAAGGTTCATTTATTTTCATTACCAGGCATTAAGTTAAAGAATTCATTATTTTGCATACATTTGAGTCATTCTGTGGCCTATAAAGTGTTTTTGTAACTATCTAATTCTAATGGTTGGAAAGCAAAGCACATGACTATAAAACCAAGCAAGGTGTTTTAGTAACTTTTTCCCTGAATACTTGGTAGTTTCCACTGATACTATTCCAAAACAAATTCTGCTGTTTTAGGTTGTATATTTACTTTGCTTTTGTTCTAAGAAAAAGCCAAGGACTAAATCAACTTGTTATTATGTTTCAGTAATCAGTTTAAAATCTAAGATTTTTTAAAATTAGAATATTTAATGAAGTGCCATGTAATTGTAGCTTGCTAGTGTTTAATGTTTAATAGACTGGTTCTGTAGGTGTTTTAACCATTTAACACTCTCTGCCATCCCTGGAGAAAGTGGTTCTACTCTTACTGAACACATTCTCTTTGACAAAATCACCAGCTGCTTTATTTTTCTATTTATTACAGTTAAACAGTTGATGAGGTCTGAATCTTGACCAAAACTGCTCAGCTGAGATGTTTTTCACAATAGACACTGTACAAAGTGTGCGTGCAAAAGGACACGGTTGGTAGTATTTTTTCATTAATGTGAACATTGACTTAAAGCAGTCCTGCCTTTTAAATCTTGTGGCAGCTCAGAAGGGAGGTGCTTAAGAACCTTAACTACTATGTCAGATAACAAAATATTTTTTTTCCATTTTGGAGATTGGTTACTGCTCACACATGATGTATAGGGCTAAATATATGCTTGTTTCCTTGCACCTGTGTACTTCCCTTCTCTCCCTCCCTTTCCTTCCCCTGTAGGCAATAAATGGCCATTTTGCAACTGCATACCTTTGTCTTGGTTTTTGACTCTTTATTTGTGCAGTATAAACCTCTGCTTTTAGGTTGATACGTCTCTTCTAAAGTGAAGTAGAGAGCCGAGATAATTCAGGGCAAAATACGTAATTACAAATTCATGCTACATTTTTTTTTTCTAGTGAAAACTACTAAGTACATTGTTTAAAATAAAATCTGAAGCTAGTTATATGACTTGCTTTGCCTGAAGAAACCAGAGCAAAGGGATGTATGTCACTTCTGAGTGGAACTTTAAGGGCCAGTCTTTAATTTGCCGTATTTCCTTTTCTTGCCTGTGTGATCATAGAAGCATATGTTGAGATGAAATCTCTCATTCCAGATCCTTAAGTGACTTTGATGAACAGAACTCCCCTGCTGTCCTTTGGACATGTAATGTAAGAAAAAACTGCTAAATCTCAGTGTGTTAATACAATAAAGTTGTGTTATTAGGGCTTAATTTAGTCCATCCTGACTGACAACCACCAGACAGATATTGCTGAGTTATCAATATTGAAGAAACTCAACAACTGGACCTGCTAAGATCTCAAATAAATTCATTCAACAAATATTCAGGTGTCTTCTATTAACAAGGTGCTGTGGGTGTATTAAGATGAAAGACATCTTTATAATGCCTATCCTCTGAGAATTCATATTCCAAATACTCGTTATGACAGAAGATATTCCAGTGTTTCAGTCAAAGTAAAGATATCTTAAATTGTAGAATCTTGGAAAAAAAGAGAAGGCACATAGTGAAATAGGAATTCTGCAAACTATGTTTACAGCTATTCAGCTGAAAAATGACTTTAAGGTGTAATGGAGAACGTTGTTTTTAGTGAAACAGAAAACTGCTGTGCAGCTTAGTAAGTACTTGGAAAAGATAATGGTAGATTATTTTGGAACAGATTGTCAACATTGACAGCTTAGGGCCTGTTGACTTGTTTTTACCAAGGATCCAATGTGAGGCTGTCACTGACCCTGAGGCCCTTGTCTTCACGGAAGCCTTTGTGTTCACTAGCCTTTAGGAAGTCCTTCAAAAGTGGAATCACTCTTACATGAAGTGAATCTTGAAGTTGTCCAGATTTCAAGATAAGTGCCTTGTTAAGATACCTTTGTGATGAGGCATTGAAGACATTCACCAAGTGTCCTTGCATTTAACCATGTGACCTTGGGCAAAATGTAGACTCAATGGTAAAGGGGAGATGAACTAAATCTCATGAAGTGGCTGTCCCAAAAGCAGAAACCAAGACAAGGGTTTGCATGGAGGTGGGTTTTTTTTGGGTAGTTGATCTCAAGAATGAATGGGAGACAAGGAAGAATGAAATAGGGAAGGAGTTTGGGAAGCCAAGTCAAAGATGCGTTAGAGAGCTGATTGATCACTTCTTTGGGCAACTGGGGCATAAACATGCCAAGGACCCTCTGTGGAGCTGAATAGAAGACACCTGAAAATTATCTTCATGAGGAATGGGATGAGGCAAAGGTTACTCCGTGGGTGTTAATTCCTTTTCCCATCCATGTTTGTGCATGTATCAAATTCACTTAGCAAGTTCCTGCAGGTGTCCCATATAGTGATAATGGAGAAATGGGATGAGGGGGGTGGGTGCAGAAAGCGAGAAATAATTGGTGTGGCTCAGCAAAGTGCATCAAATTACACTAGTGTGCGTCTGGTTGCCAAGGTAATAGAATAAGGAAGTGAGCTGAGAGGTATGAGGTGAAGCATAAGAGAGGACCACTACAGTGTAACTGCTTGTACCACTGAGATGTGTTTGGGCCCAGGGTCAAGTCCATTTCATCATAGCCTACGTTGTGGCAGGCTGTAATCTCAATAAAAAGAAATAGATGAGGAGTAGTGGGACAAAGAATATAGTCCCCTGCTGCAGCTGGTTCTGAGGTTGTGATTAATATTTATCTTCCCTCTTCTATTACACTTCTCAGATTTTACACAGCTTTGCAGCTGCCTGTCAGTGGATCTAGGTTGCTTCTCTGGGGTGGTGTGCCCAGACCTTCATCCCAACAAGACACAGTTACACTTGCTGGGTGACGGTTGCTTTCATAGACATAAAGGAACCAAGAGATGCCTAGTGACTCTTGGATTTCAGACATGGTTCTTTCTGCCTTCCATTGTGGGAGCAACCCCACCTTCTCGTCAATATGATGAGTCTGTGTATGCCAGCACTGTGAGCCCAAAATGACCCCTTTCTGGGGGCAGGCAATATATTTCCCATGCCTGGGTGTGGGTGGATATAAAGTCTGGGTCTTAGCCCACCTCAGCAACTCTTGAAGGGCCTTCCCATCTTCAAAGTTCCCAGGGCTCCTTTCTGCATTGTCCCCCTGAACTCTTCTCAGTCAAATCGTAATTCCTTTCCTTCCGCTTTACAGGGTTTGATTCTGAGAGCACTCACTGATAAGTTTCCTGCATGCTAATCTCCATCTGAGTCTCTTCCCAGGGAAAACAACCTGCAACACTGAGTTCCAAGGAGGCATGCCAGCAGTATATTAGGACTGCCTCCAGGACTCCTTGCTTGATCCACTGAAGAGTGCCACCATGTCAATAAAATGCAATCTTATTCTGGTGCCCTGGTTTGCACTTTGAATGTCTACTTTTACATGTTTCTTCAGTTCCTAGTCATGTTAGCCCAGACCTTAGAATTCTTTGGGTGTGTACACTATATTCTTCTGGTGTAGATACTATTTTCCTTGCTCAGACTGTAATGTGATGATAGTTACTGGTCACAATCAAGCAGAGGAGGCAGGAATGGATCTAATGGAGGTTGAGCATCATCTTGTGAGACACCTGTTACATGTGAGAACTTTGTAAGTTATGCAGGCAAAGGGAGGTTTCTTTCCTCTAGCAAGGAAGGGGGGATCTGAGGGCTAAGAATATCTGGGGATTCAGTCTTCTCTAGCTTTTCTACCCAAATATCCCCAGCCCAGGGTTTAGGGCTCACTTTGAATGCACAACCTCAAAGATGATGCATGTATTCTTTGTGGCTCTGCTACTGTGCAAATCCTGAGCCTGATCTTTGGCACTGTTTGCCCCATGGCTGCTGAAATAATAGTCTATAAACACTGCCGTGGATGCATTCTGACTTTCACAGTATGCCTTGAGTTACAGTTAGCTAATTTGAGCCTATCATTTTCTTTTTTTTCAAGGTGTCTAAAGTCCATTTTGAAAGCTGGTTAACCTTACAGTCCTTAGACTTACCATTGCCCCCAACAGCTTAAGTGCCAGTTTCCTTTCCACTTGCACTTCAAACCCACTACTAAGGAAAGTGTACTAGTGCACTGTCTAGTCACTTCACCAACCAGCAATGACTAGAGAGTGATGCAGGTCCAGAATTCATCTAGAGCCTTTGCTTCCTTGGGCTACTTCTGGTACTAATTGTTGTAGACTAAGTTCCTCTGGAGGACAGAGCCTGAGAGATCTTCCCTGTAGGTAATTTATTTTGGGATGTGATCTTCAGAAACAAGAATATGGATTGCAAGGAGGCAAATAGGAAAGGAAGGCCAATTTAGTAGTGAGTTATTGAGCTGATCACCTCTGTGGGCAACTGAGGCTTGATCCTAGCAGGATCCTTCTGAGGAGCTATGTAAAATGCACCTCAGAATATCCACTGGAGGAGTAAAAGAGGAGAATATCCAGTGGCTCCTATACCCCACTGGCCAAAGTTCACTTACCTAGGTGTTAACTCTCTCCCATATCCAAGTTTAGCTTTTCTTATGACAATGGTGAAGGATTCTGAACTTCATTTGAAGCAAGTCCAGGGAATATACATAAAATTAACTACAAATGATACAGTTCTTATTGAAATAAATTTAAATGGCTGGGCATGATGGCTTACACCTATAATCCCAGCACTTTGGGAGGCCAAGGGGGATGGATCACCTGAGGTCAGGAGTTCGAGACTAGCCTGGCCAACATGGCGAAACGCTGTCTACTAAAAATACAAAAATGAGCCAGGCATGGTGGTGCATGCCTGTAGTTTCAGCTAACTGGGAGGCTGAGGCAGGAAAATTTTTTGAACGTGGGAGGTGGAGGTTGCAGTGAGTCAAGATCGTACCATTGCACTCCAGCCTGGGTAACAGAGCGAGACTCTGTCTCAAAAAAAAGAAAAATGTATGCATAGTTCTGTGTTTTCTAAGCATATTGTATATACTTGTATTCCTTATTTGTAGACCATGGCAAATTAATATAAAACATAGAATTTACTGTTGTAGGGTTTTTTATGTGTTGGGCTCCATTTATACGCTTCATATAAACTCATTTAGTCCTCACAACAACATAATAAAATATATACTGTAATTCTCTTAATTTTCCAGATGAAGCTGAGGCCCAGAAAGATTAGTAACTCAATAGCTATGTAATCTTGGGCATGAGTTGGTATGGGAAAGGGCTCTGCAGCATGTCCAGACTATAGTGAAAAGTAGCCCTTCCCACTGGGCCATGGAACCTTACAGACCTATGGTGTTAGAGGTTGAGCTGCTGTTATACAGCGGGGACAGGGAGGAATAAATCTGGCACCCAGGAGTATGCGTGGGCAACTCTTGGTACTCTTTTGTCCCATTTTGTTGTTAAATTGACAAGGACAAGAATCATGGTTTGAAAAGAACACAGTAACTGGGTTCTGGGTTAGCCCACTAGGTCAACCAAAAAGACCAGCAGAGATGCTAATTGATGAAGAGAAGCCGTAGGTGAATCGGTCATGGAAGAAGGAGATGATGAATATCAGTTGTAGCCCCAGAACAGCTACAACAGAAGAGGCTGTAGGTTACCTCACTAGTCTTTCCCTTCTACGTATCCCTGGGGGATGTGGGGGCACAGGAAGAGGGAGGAGGTGCTTTCAGAAATTATACAGGCTGGAGGTGGTGGCTCACACCTAGCAGTTTGGGAACCCGAAGCAGGCAGATCACTTGAGGTCAGGAGTTCATGACCAGCCTGGCCAAGATGGTGAAACCCCATCTCTGCAAAAATACAAAAATTAGCCAGGCATAATGGCGGGGGCCTGCAATCCTAGCTACTTGGGAGGCTGAGGTAGGAGGAGACACACTTGAACCTGGGAGGCAGAGGTTGCAGTGAGCCGAGATCACACCATTGCACTCCAGCCTGGGCAGCAAGAGTGAGACTCCATCTCAAAAAAAAAAAAAAAAGAAATGTATTATACAAAACAAGTGGCTCCGAGTGGCCCAAGGTGAAGCTATGGTGATTGCTCTGATTGCCATCTTCAGGACTCAAACATTCATATTTTTTCAACAATATAGGAAGCTGGGGGCTTTCTGCTGAGGTCTTCCCTGAGGAGGGAGCCCTGTCTTGCCCAAGGTCATGCCCCATCAGGGAGGAGGGTTCCTGTCTGCAGCCAATGACTGGGGAAGGTGGGGTTCTTAAAGCTTAGCCCCTTTACATCAATATTTGGCTATTCTGAAGGGACATGGCAGCTCCAGAGCTCCTTATGCACATGTGTAAGGCCTTTATTGTGACTACATTGCTTTTTCCACTTCCCAAGTTTGATCCTGACAACTGTCATAAGAACTTCTTGAAAGCTAGGTTCTACTTCAAAATCTGTTTCCTGGAGTGTCTATCCTGTGGCAAGGAGTAACAGGTTTCACATGGCAGGTAATATTAGTGCTCCCAGATTATAGAAAATCTTGCCATAGAAAACTGTAATACTTGGCATATACGTTCTATGTTTGTGTGTGTATCATAAGGTTATAATGAATACTTAAAACTGTAAAACATATCGGGGAAAACAGATAGGCTTTATTTAAGAGATCAGTGTAGATCAATTTGTGGGGATTTGTGATCTCTTCCCATGGATTAGAGGTGTCTATAATAACAGATTGCATTAAGCAGAGTTTGGTTGAATAAACTAACAGATACAAGAAAGTAGGTTGCCTGTCAGTAGTTAGAATCATGGCAAGGGCTGTCCATAGGAGGCGGTATCACAGAAGGAGGGGCTGGCTTTTGAGGGCTGGGATCAGAGGAGGCTCAGGCTCTGCTGGAAATGCTACCTGAAGTAAGGGAAGAAGAAATTCCCTGGCTTTCCCTCCACTCTTTCCTCCAGTTTCCCACCAGGTCTCCCATTGGCTGAACTTAACCGTAAGTGATGGGTAAAGAAGCCTGGAAAATGTTGTTTCTTTCACATATTCAGAAGAAAGGAACAGTGGGGAATGCATGCAAGACAAAGCAAGCAAATGATTAGTACATATGCTGTTTTTACTACTCAGCATCCATTCTCACACTTGTAGCCATTTTAAACTGTGATACAACCACAAGCTAATGCTGCTATATAACAGGATGCAACTGTCCTTTATATGAGCATGCTTCCCTCACCAATGCATTTCTTAACAACTTGGTTAAAGGAGAGTCCTCTGGATCCTTCAAAGCAAGGGTACGGTTGGCAGTGGTTAAGCAGTTTGCACGCTGTGAGTCCATTCCAAATTTCTGATTCTCCAAACTCCTTTGCCTGTACTGTGCTATCTAATATTATAGCCACTAACCTCATGGTTAGTGGCTATTGAGCACTTGAGATAATTTGTTAAAAACATTAAAATGTGGGTACTAGAAAATTTAAAATTACATTTGTGGTTTGTGTTTTATTTCTGTCTGAAAGCATTGTTCTTCAGTATGCCAAGCAAGTTCTGCCATCTCTACTTCATATCTTACTGGCCTTATTCTACTAAACTAGCAGGTGATTGATACCACCGCTGGTGCTTGAGCCACCACAGGAAATCCTGAATCCAAGTATATGTGTCTATCTCAATAAATTCACCCTGATCCAACCTTTGTTTCATCCTTTTGAATAGTCCTTTAGAATATATTTTCATACATGTCCCCTACATTTCTTTTAACATAAATTAACATTTGCAGCCCCTTTGGTGTATTTGCTATTTCATATGGCAGCAGATCATATACTTTCATCTGGGCTATGTTGGATCAAACTCTTGTTATGAGATTAGAAATAATGATAGGCGGTTTGAATGGGCTCTGGGAGAATAACCATCCTCTTGTAGGGCATCTGCCACTAGTGAAGTCATGCAGTGGTTTTATGGAAGTGAAGATTATTTGCCTCAGTTTGGGTGTTAAATTGAAAAACTGTCAAAAGGAGAGCTGCTTTTGCTAGAGAGGAAGGCTCAGGGCAATTCAGCATTCAGAACCTCATCCCTATCTGCCCATTCAGTCTCAGGTACCACTCCTTCCCAACCAGGTCCTTTACCTCAGCATAAAATACCTGAAAGGACTATACATGTAACTGATGATGCATTATCAAGTGTTGGGCCTGATACTCAGTCTTCTGCCTTATGGTAATGGAGGTATGGAATGTGGCTATATAGCTTGATTTTTGGGTTAAAAATGTAAGGCCTTAGGCTTATCTTTTTTCTTTGTGCATACTCTTCAGGGCAGTCAGAAACATCCATCCTATGTAATAATTCTTGTTCATTATTATTACTATCATAATGGTTAAATGCAATAGTTACTTGACCAAAGTCTTGCCTTCAACTTGTTCTATGCCTCGAGAAACCACAGCTTATAGTTTAAGTATGATATCACTGCATACCAAAAATTACTAGTGTCCCATTTCTTGCCTGTAAGGAGGTCATCACTGTATTCATGATCAAAAATGACAACACAATCTTAGACTTCTATGTGGAGTATCAGTAAGAAGCCCCTCAGAAAACCAGAAATCACTCTGCGTATAGCAGACAGAAGACATTTAGTGCAGGGGACTTGTTGCACAGGTAATAGAAGAGTTGTGAAGCCAAATGAGAAGATATTGAGGAATCCTGAAGTTAGGAAAAGCAGGAAAGTGCTACCACCATTTTGGCTGATGGGGTAGAAGGGAGGACATAGTGTTCTCAGAGCTCAGAAACGGAACCATCTAGTAGGAGCCAGAACTTCTTAGTGGCTGTCTTGTGAGATCTGGAAATACATAGAATTATCCTAAAGGAGTTGGTGTTACAGAAAAAAGTCACTAGGCCGGACACAGTGGCTCACGCCTGTAATCCCAGCACTTTGGGAGGCCGAGACAGGCAGATCACGAGGTCAGGAGATTGAGACCATCCTGGCTAACACGGTGAAACCCCGTCTTTACTAAAAATACAAAAAATTAGCTGGGCCTGGTGGTGGGCACCTCTAGTCCTGGCTATTCGGGAGGCTGAGGCAGGAGAATGGCATGAACCCGGGAGGCAGAGCTTGCAGTGAGCTGAGATCACACCACTGCACTCCAGCCTGGGTGACACAGTGAGACTCTGTCTCAAAAAACAAAACAAAACAAAAACAACAGCAGCAACAACAACAACAACCACTTACAGCCAGAGATGCCACTAAGCAGAGAGAGAAAGGGAGAAATACCCTGGCTGCTTCTTTTCTCCAGGGTATTTCTTCAAGTAATCCAGTAAAGCTTCCCATTTGCCAAACCTATCAGAAGCCACTTGTCAAAGGAGCCTCAGAAATGTAGACCTTGAGCTACAGGAGAACGAGGCAAGGATGAGAATGAATCTGAGAACAAGCAGGCAAATGACCAGCACAAGAAGCATATCTCATTCTCAGTTATGTACACACTATGTGCTGTGGATAGAGTCCTAGAGATGATATGGTACTTCAGAGAAGCTTGCAAATATATGGCTATGTCATATATATTATGTATGTTGTCACAGCATGAATGCCAGATAAATCTTGTGTAATTCTAGCATTAGTTCTGATTAGGGCTAGTACCTATTTTTTTATGCAGTATATAGGTGAAATTATTATACGTACCATCTTATGAGAGGCATGAAATTACTTAAAACAGCAAGCTTTTAAATAAGATTCTACCTAAGTACCTTCCTTATTCAGAAACCCAAAGAACAACATACATTTTCCCTTCTATGAGCTTGGCTCTCTTTAGTGATTTGCAGCTACACAGCCAAGATGATTTGTCTAAACTTAGGAGACTACAAACGATGTGTGAAAATAAGGTACTAAACATATGGAAAGGAAATAGTATGGCGCCTCCTTTGAGATATTTATTTCTGCTGAAACTTTAATCTCTTAGTATTTCACATCTATAAAATATTCTTTGTGGGGAGGGGAAGGAAACTCCCTTCTGCTTTAAGAGTCCCATTTTAAACCAAAATGCACTTGCCCAACTTTTTATTTATTCCCTTAATAGTTTTGAACTGTGCCTATGGAAAGTCAAGTAAATTCAGAAAGCTTGAGTTTAGATATTTTACATCCTATAACCACGCTTAAAGGGGAAAAAAAGGACTTCATATTTTGAATATGTGAATTCTCTACCCTGTGGTCAGGAAGTTAGATTCAGGCATTGATCCAATGATCCCTGGAACATCTTCCACTGTTTTCCCAGTGGAAGGAAGAAAGATTTGCTAGAGGGGCTGACAGCATGAGAATGTGCTGCTACTTTTAACCTTCCAGATTGGCTTTCTCCCCAACACAAGTGACCAAGCAGTTGTTTCTGAAGAGTCTTGATATCCACATGACCAGTTTCTCCATCTTACATAATATTGTCTTCCATTAGTACTAAGGGGATGTCTTCAGTTAATTACTGCAAACATTGGAGTCTGCAAACTCACCCCTTACAAACTATATGACACTGAATACTAGATTAAATGTGAATAAGGCAAAAGATGAATGTTTCGTCTACTATCCTAATGCAGGCCAGTCTCTAGGCATACTTTTGTTGGGGAGAAGGGGTACAAAAAAAAAAAGACGTAGAGCCATTGGGAAATTCACCGGGTAAGTTAGGGAGGTGAGAGGATACTTAAGATTTTGCAAATACCCATTTTGGAGGGTGGAGCAGTTTTTTGGTTCATCTTTGCACAGAGTGCTCAATAAAAGTTTATTAAATTAATTAAAGGAGACAAATATGACAGCCCTTCAAATACTTAAAATTGTTATATGAGAGAGGCATTAATAAGTCTTTCTGTAATAGCCGCTTTTTGTTCTTACTTTTATTCCCTTAAAGTCACACAGAATAATAAATGGAAGAGTTTCTAAATTATTGGAATTGTTTAAAAATTGACCACATAGAGTTTTTTTTGGTATTACTTCTGGACAACCATAGAAGAAAATATGCTTTCTGTCGAGGATCAGGCTAGATGACCACTAATTGGCCTCCCAACTCTGCCATTTAGAATTATAGAATCTTCAGTTTTCATTTTCATTTAGATATTTATGTTTGTATTCATTAATCAAAAATGTCTTCAGAATATCAAAGAGTTAAAATATAACTGAAGGTATTTGGAGACAGACCTGTCTCCAGGGCTGCTTTAGTAAGTTAAGGCACACCTGTATGTTGGAAAACCTAAGCAGGCATAATATGTGTTTATGGACAAAGAAAAATGGTCATAATATAGCATTAAGGAAAATAAAAAGTTAGACCAGTGATGGTTTAAAAGTAATGGACAGAAGGTTTCTGAAATTCTATTTTGAAGGTTAATGTTTAAAAAATGTTTTTATCAAATATGTGTAGGATATGTATAAATAAATAAACTGGGACTAGAAGGAATGTAACTTTTTTTTTTTTTTTTTTTGAGACGGAGTCTCACTGTGTCGCCCAGGCCACTGCCCCCGGCCAGAATGTAACTTCTAATTTTCTTATCTGGACCAATTTACTTATTTGGCATAACTGAACAACAGCTCAACTCTTAACATAATTTAGCCTCTTTTATTCTGCAGAAAGTTTGATTCCATTACCCTCTCACCTTGAAATAAGGGAAATGGTTTGATAGTGAAGGAAAGAGAGGAGTCTACCCTTATCCTTTGTTTCCCTCATCATACACTTAGTCTTTAAACCCTCTTTACCTGGAGAGAAGCATTTTAGTGGAGTAATGAATCCAGAAACCAGAGATGGACTGTCAATTCCCAGATATCAAATTAACGATCTTTGTCCTTATTTTCCTCTACCTTTCTTTAGTACTCAGCCATGATAAGTATCCATTTCTTTTGAAAAGTCTCGTTCTCTTGGCTTCTGTGAAACTTCAGAAGATTTGAAGATAATGTAGGAAAAATAATTTATTTCTTGTTTATTTTCTCTGTCCACTGGTCTTGAATTATTTCAAGCATCAGCCCTACTTGCTTTCTTTCCTTTTCATTTTTTCCATCCATTATTCCTATTTAGACGACCCCCTAATGTCTGTCTTCACTCCTAATCTCTTTTAGTTATCTATTTCTAACTGCCTCTTGGGAAATTCTTGAATCTTTGAAACTCAATGAATCGTTCATCATTAGTCTTGCTCCTCCTCTTGTGTTTCTTAGGTGGGGTGAGTAACAGATTCCAGTCAAGACTAGTGTAAAGTTTGAGGAGCCATGGAAAGAAAGATCAGTCAAGACCACTAGGACTTGAGAACTCCTATCTTTCTACTCTCCATTTTATTCAGTACAGACCCTTATTACTAATTTAAGTTGTACAAAAGGCTATCAACAGTCTATTTACTGTGTTCTTTTATAGTTTTATTAATTTTATAGAACTTAACATAAGTTCACCGCTAAACTCAGTCTCTCATTCCTGTTTATGTGTTAGGCTTTTAAGGTTCCCAAATTCAACTGCTTTCATCTTGTAGATATTCAGGAACTTAATCCATGGTGAGATGGTGGTATACGTATGTGTTTGTGCTATAAGGGAATAGGGTATTGCTATATAATCAAGTGTGGGAACTCATAAAAATGGAAAACTTATCAAGGAATTAATTGAATCTGTACCTCTCCTCTGTACTCTTCCTCCCCAAATTCCAAGCTACAGTGGATGGGCTGAGTTATGAACCTATAATTGTCCTCCCGTTTTCTCTAATATTAACTAGAGTTATTCCTTGATCTGATTGCATTCTGAATACAAATGGAATGACTGGAAATCGCTCTTTGTATAACAGTACTGAACTGTGTTTTGAACAACTGCTGCCTAAATACATATTAAAGAGGCTCCTCCAAGTAGATGCCATTGTCTATCAGTAAAAATACTCAGCTGTCTGGTGGGACAAGTGTTAGGTCACGTGGGCTCTCAGCAACTATCACCATATCCTGAAAATAAATGCCAGAAGAAATAAGAAAAATTTTTTAGCATATATGGCAAAGGCCTGAGAGTACCTTTCATTATGGTTTTGGGAAGCAAACAATATTTTTGTGCCCACTTTCTGGAATTAGGCAATTATTATACAAAGTTATGATCTTGCCTGTCTGAAACTACAGTGGTGGGACTGTCACCTTCCAATGGAATTGTGTACTCATGGGCCACCAGTTTTTCTTTAGTGACAGTGACCTGTGTCCTTTCAGGGACATAAGGAGGAGAGTCCTGGTAAACAGATAAAATGGTAGAAGTATTTGCTCTATTCTGCTGTTGTATTCCCCTTATTTGTGACTCAAAGAGGTGCCAAGAAGAGAGTCTGAGATGACTTTGGGAAGAAAGAGAGGACAGAAGAGAAGGAAATAAAAGGGTTGATTTTTTATGGGGGTAGTGTTGAAGAATTGCTAATAGAAGAAAGAGTTACAGGAGCTGGTGGAAGCAATAAAATGGTTTATGCTACCCGTTGGCTGTGGGTTTATGTTGTTAGCATGCTGTACCTAGAGCAGAGTATTATATTGGCATTGACTTGTTACTACTATGAATATCTGAAAATGCTTTCTAAACTAATAGCAGTTGTTTTCCTACATTTAAAAAAATATATACGTAGGAAAAAAATGGTTGGATAAAAGTACATCAAGATGGTTACTACTTGTAAATTCATTCTTATATTCTGTTTTTTCTCACTTAAGTATTTTTCCAGGTTAACACATATATGTCAAAATCACAGAATGTTATGAAACCATTCAAAATGATTTGGTTGTGCTATTATATGGCTTAATTTTATATTTATTGGATACTTGTTTCTAATATTTTCCTGTTATATATCACTGAAACATAAATGTACTAGAATTTTCCTTTTAATATAAAATTTACTTTGCTAATGTTTAGAATTAGTGGAATTATAGAGGAGCATTTAGGTATCATGTGACTTAAGCCAAGCTACATGTGGAAGCTTGAGTTTCTAATCTACCTCCACCATTCAAGTCCAGGGAAGCAGAGGGTTAAACTCCTAGCAGATGGTGCTGCTGCTAATGCTGCTGCTGACTGAGCATGTCAGGAATTTAAAGAGTTGCTTAAACAGGGTTAATATATGGCCTGTGGGAAGACAGCTGTTTTGTAGCAGAATTAGAGGTCAGGAGGTTAGCCACATTTCCCTGAAAACAGAGGACTCGCCAGAGTCAGGATCAGTGAAAGCCATTTAGGGAAAGGAAAAATGCAGAAAGGTTCTATTTAAGGGAGCAGTTGAATGAGAGGGTAGAAAGTGCTAGGGTAGAACAGAATAACTACCAAATATAGAGGGGAATAGGGGAATGAAAGGAGACAGAAACAAGCATAGCAGAACACTGCCCCTCCAGCCTCCACTCTGTACTGTACCAGCAGCCCATTTCCCAGCTCCAGGGTTTGTTGTCTTATGCTTTCACCAGTATAGGGATGTGAGTTGGGAGAGCTCTGATCCTGCCAGGCTATTAGACGTTTAACATGGCTAATTGGCCCTATAAGAAGACACAATGGGATGTTACCAAGTTGAAAAAAAAAAAAATCATTAACCTCTTAGAATTAAAATATCATCAAGTGGCTGATATCTAATGCAGTCCAAATTCTGCAAACACCTTGAGGGTCTATTCTCAGTGAAGTACTGTGAGAGGGTATTATGGAGATTTGAAATTTAAAAACGTGAGACACAGTCTCAGCTCTCAGGTAGTTTATTATATAATACAAGGGTGATGAACAGAGGAATTAGATAAACCCATGACTGTAGTACAAGGTGACTAAGAAAACTGCTACCGAGAAAGTGACAGGAGAATCAAAAACAAGAGAGAGACCAGGACTGGTGAAGAAAACAGTGAATGTTTCCGAAGGATGTAGGAAAATATTACAAAGATGTAGGAGGGCATTACAAGTGAAAGTGATCACATAATCACAAGCACTGGGTGACAGTGACTAGTCTATCCCTTATACGCGTTCATTTTAAAGTACTCTGAGGTTTCCTCCTTTTTTTTTTTTTTGGACAGAGTCACCCAGGCTAGAGTACAGTGGCATGATCTCTGCTCACTGCAACCTCTGCCTCCAGGGTTCAAGCGATTCTCATGTCTCAGCCTCCCAGGAAGCTGGGATTACAAATGTGCGCCACCATGCCCAGCTAATTTTTGTATTTTTAGTAGAGACAGGGTTTTGCCATGTTGGCTGGGCTGGTCTTGAACTCCCGACCTCAAGTGATCCGCCTGCCTCAGCCTCCCAAAGAACTGGGATTACAGGCGTGAGCCACCGCACCTGGCCTACCCTGAAATTTCTTTATGGAATAAGTCAGTCTTTCCTCATATTCAATTTCTGGCATTAATGGGTGTTCAATAAATGTATTTTGAATATTTGAAGACGTCCAGTTTTTATATTGGCCTATAGAATGATACAAGGAAAGACCATGGACTTTAATGCTAGATAGATATGGGTTCAAATTTCAATACATTTTCTCGCTGTGTGAACTTGAACGCAGTACTCATTCTCTGAGCAGTTTCCTTATCTATAAAAATGAGGAGGTTGGCTGCAGTAGCTCAAGCCTGTAATCCCAGCACTTTGGGAGGCCGAGACGGGCGGATCACGAGGTCAGGAGATCGAGACCATCCTGGCTAACACGGTGAAAACCCGTCTCTACTAAAAAATACAAAAAAACTAGCCGGGCGAGGTGGCGGGCGCCTGTAGTCCCAGCTACTCGGGAGGCTGAGGCAGGAGAATGGCGCAAACCCGGGAGGCGGAGCTTGCAGTGAGCTGAGATCCGGCCACTGCACTCCAGCCTGGGCGACAGAGCGAGACTCCTATGAAAAAAAAAAAAAAAAAAATGAGGAATATAAGGATGGACTTTGCAAAGCTGTTATAAGGATTAAGGAGGAAGACGTGTTCATACACTTGCTTGGTAAGGGCTAATGTTCTGCTTTCCCTTGCCTTCACCCTTGCGCTGACCGAGTCTGTGTAGCTGCTTGCCACTTCTTGGTAACACCAGAGGGCAACATCGTCCCATTCTTATATCAGAGTTTTTCAGAAGTGAATGCTTCTTTGCAGACAGATTTTTTAAAATGCTTCAGCAAGGGAGGAAATAGAAGCTCCATGCTCCTGAATGTGAATAGGGCGATAAGGGCTAAGTCCTGGAAAGACTTTGGAGCAGCTGCTGTGTTCCTCTGCAGGCAACAGCTATGTGCAGATGCCATTGGAAGGCACTCCTTTCGCCAACTATTTCTGCCAGTTGGGTTAAGAGGACTTCTGTTGCTAACAGAACCTTAGATTGGGAATCTAAATCAATCGGCTTGTTTACTACTAGAAAACCGTTGTGCTTGTGTGATATATCTGAAAAGACTGCTGGAATGTGTTTGCCAGAGTCTCATTACTATGGTGACTACGTATTCTAGTTAGCCTGGGACAGTCCTGGTTTATGCTTGTGGTCCCAGAGTAATTATTAGATCCCTCTTTTACACTCAAAGTATCTCAGTTTTCAGGATAAGTTACATGGCCATCCTACTCAAAACATTAAAAGGGATACTCACTAACGGTAAGGATCTGACCTAGCAAGAGTCCTCTGGTCTGGTTAAGACCGTGCATGGGCTTTGGAATCAGAAAGTGACATCTGGGTTAAAATTCCTGCTCTATCTGTGTGTCATTGGCAAGTTAGTTAACTTCTTTAAGCCTGTTTCCTGATGTATAGATGAGGAACAACAGAACATGAATACACTGTCTCATTTAATCCTCCTAGTGAAAATGCTTACATGAGTCTTTGGGTCAGTGATACATGGTTGCTACCCCTAGTATTATTTTTAAGATTTGCTGTAAGATTCAGGCTGTCACCTTAGCTGTATTGATTGGATTTCTGGATTTGAGGGAGTTGAGGGCAAGAGTGAAATGAATTGCACAAGGTTACAAAAACAATTACTGAATTGCTCAAGGTTAGAGCCAAAAAGAGCACCCACACCCGTTTCTCAGAACTCTCTGTCTAGTGCACCAAGGTGGTTGCTGTTTCTATGGAGATATTTCAAGGTTAAAGATGTGACCCAATGTCTATCCCTGAAGCCTTTAGCAAATACTGGGCACAGTATTATTCTGAAGCATAGAGAAGACTGGACATCTGACTATTCTACTGCATTGTTCTTTTTATTTTATTGTAAAATGTTTTTATGTATGAATAAGAATAATCTTGTGATGAACACTAGAAAATGCACCCCTCTTAATCCTAACATTACTCCATACTTTTTTTCAAAGAAATTAAATGTCAATGTCATATTCTATTCGTCTTACCTGTCCCTATCTTCCCCTTCCAACAAGAGAATACAATAAAAATGTTTCAATAAGGAAAAATAGAAATGAAATGTCACATAAAATTAAGACCTCCTATGTACCCCTCTTGTATACACTCTTCCCTTATTAGATAATATTTTAACAGGTTTTTAAACTTAATTTAAATGGTATCATACTATATCCCTCTGCAGCTTTTTTTTGTGTGTGTGTGTTGCTTAATATGTTATTGAGATTTATCCATGCTGGTAAATGCAGTATACTATGACATTATATGAATATTCTGCAGCTCATTTATTCTTTTTCATTTTCATAGATGTTTTCATTGGTTCCAGTTTTCTGTAATTATGAACTATGCTGCAATGAGCATCCTCATGCATAAGACTCTCATACATGTAAGAGTTTCAGTATGGGTTATAGCCACAAGTGGACTTGCAGGGTCTTGAAGTATGAGTATCTTTACTCATACTTCAAGGTTAAAATTTTAACCCAGTTGACTTTACTCAAACTGCCACTTTGCCAAATATTACCAAAAATTCTCCAAAGTGGTTGTTCCAATTTTCATTGCATTTAAGTTTTTTTTTCCCCAGATGAAAATATATTATTTAGTTAAAAAAAGAATATGGACCATAGTTATTCCAGCAACCAAAGAACAGAAAAACACACTTGTTGTAAAGTATATGCACTTTTGAAAGGTAGGGAAATGAATATTTATTGGATGTCTACTGTGAGTTGGGCCCTAAGCTAAGTGATTTACATTTGCTTTTTGATTAATCCCATTAACTATCTGTCACTAAATCCTCTTAATTCTACCTCGAAAAAATCTCTTCTTCTCCCTTTTACTCTTTCCTTAAGAATTTTACTTTTTGCAGGAACACAGATGACACCTGCTGAGCTAAATCAGCTGATCTTGCTTCTAGTCTTTGCCTTGCCAATCTCTCCCTTGCAGGTGTCAGAGCAATCTTCCTAAAGGCAGAAATGGGATCTTGTCACTCCCTGTGGTGGAAACTTTTTAGACATTTTCCATTGACTAGAGGATAAACTTCCAACTTTTTGGTTGGGGCCAGATTTTGAAAGATTTTGCTCTCCAACCTCACCTCCTTCCTACTCGTTTACCCTTCATTATCCTGCACAACTGATGGACTAGTTCCCCACATAGGCTGTGTACATTTCAAATTGAAAAAAGCGTAAGCAAAGCTGTGGAAGTTTGAATGTTCTTTCCATCACCCTCACCTCAGGCTGATTTACCACATCATACGGCTTTGAGTGATTCATTCTGTCTAGAGTAGGGAAGGGAGGCATGTTGGGATGGCTTGCTAGATAAAGGAAGGGTGATTCAGCTATTTGTCATGGATAGGGAGACCATATAACTTAACTTGTATTTAACATGTAACTTAACTGGGACACCTTTGAAAGAGGAAGGTTAAAATAATAAAAATTATATATAATTTTTTGAATGTATTAACTATGTAACATATTGGCATTGTTACATTGGTCTGTAATAGAACTATTGTATAGTTCTATTTTAAAATTCTTTGCAATAAAGTATCATATACTTATGTACATTAGTTCAAAATATTATAGCTACAAAAACCAAGTAAATTTATCTTTAATATTGACATTTTAAACTGAAGTTACAATAGGATTTACAATAATGAGAACTATTTCACTTTTGTCAAAGTGAACTTCCAACCTCGATTTGCTGCAGCAGATGAAAACAATGAGCTATTATTGGACTTAACCTAACTGACTTTCTCTTTGAAGCATCTGAAGACTGGCATCATTTAACACTTTGAAAAGTTCTTCTGCTAATGGAGCCAACACGTCGACAGTTCTCACTTCATTTTTGTACATGCAAAGAGCACTTGGAATTGAAAGTGAGTGAAGTAATTTAGAAGTTTGCTCTAAATGAAAAGTCATGTTTCACTGGGGGATATGTTAGCCCTGACTTCTGAAGCTGCACATCTTAAATTGGCTTCTTTGGGTGTAGTGTTTATAATAACTACTAACTTTTTTTTTTAAATTAAAGAAAGTACATTGTCTTTTTTCTTAGTAAACACCCTACTGAAGTGTAATTCACCAACTTCTCATAAAACTGCATAAATTATAAGTATAGAGCTCAATGAACAACCTTGGATCAAAAAATAGAACATTGATAGCACTCATTCTCCCATGGTTATATACACCTCCTCCCCAAGGGGAATTGTTATCCTGGCACCAGGCACCATCTTGTAGTGCTGCCTACTTTTGAACTTCATATAAATGGAATCATACATTATGTATTTTTCTTGCTTCTGGCTCCTTTCCCTTAATAGTATGTTTGTGAAATTCACCCATGTTGCATATGGCAGAGTTTGCTTCTTTTCTTTGCTACAAAGTATTCCTTTGTATCAATGCCACAGTTTATGTAGCCATTCTACTACATTTCTACTATTTATTTCCAGTTCTGGACTATTATGAAAAATGCTGTTATGAATACTGTTGTACCATTTGTGGGTGCATATGTACTCATTTTTGTTGAGTATATGCCTAGAAGTGGAATTGTTGGGTCATACATTTCTCAAAAGAAGACATACAGATGGCCAACAGGATACAGTTGACCCTTGAACAATACTGGTTTGAACTATGCCGTTCTATTTATATGTGAATTTTGTGGGTTCCACAGGGCCGACTGTGGGACTTGAGTATGCTTACATTTTGGTATTAAAGGAGGTCCTGGAACCAATAGCCTGAGTATATCTGGGAATGACTGTTCATGAAAAAGTGCTCAACATTACTAATTATTCGAGAAATACAAATTAAAACCACAATAAGATGATCTCACTTCTGCTAGAATGGCTATCATCAAAAACATGAAAGATGTTTTTGTCAAGGTGTTGTCAAGGACTTGGAGAAAGGGAACCCTTGTACCCTGTTCTTGGGAATGTAAATTAGTACAGCCATTTTGGAAAAAAGTATGGAGGTTCCTGAAAAATTTAAAAACAAAATTACCATATAATCCAGCAATCCCACTTCTGGGTATTTGCTTCAAAAGTTTGAAATCAGTTTGCCAAAGAGACATCTGCACTCTCATATTCATTGCAGTACTATTAACAATAGCCAAGTTTGGAATCAACCTAAACGTCTACCAACAGATGAATGAATAAAGAAAACATGGTAGGCTGGGCACGGCAGCTCATTCCTGTAATCAGCATTTTGGGAAGCCAAGGTGGGGGAATCACTTGAAGCCAGGTGTTTGAGACCAGACTGGGCAACAAAGCGAGACCCCAGTCTATATAAAATATAAAATACAAAAAATTGGCTCAGCATCATGGCATGTATCTGAAGTCCCAGCTACTCAGGAGGCCAAGGCGAGAGAATTGCTTGAACCCAGCAGTTCGAGGCTGCAGTGAGCTATAATCATGCCACTGCACTCCAGTCTGGCAACAGAGTGAGACTTTATCTCAGAAAAAAATAAAAAAGAAACTGTCTTCTGTATACACAGTGGAATACGATTCAGTCTTAAAAAAGAAAAATAATGCTGCAATTTGTAACAACATGAATGTAATTGGAGGCCATTTTGCTAAGTGAAATAATCCAGGCACAGAAAGACATATACTGCATGATCTCACTTGTAGGTAGAATCTAAAATAATTGAACTGATAGAAGCAGTGAGTAGAATATGATAATATGCTTATGTAGTACAAAGGCTGGGGCATGGGGAGAATGGGGAAATGTTGGTCAACGGGTACAAAATCTCAGACAAGAGGAATTACTTTTTTGAGATCTATTGCACAGCATGATGAATACAGTTACAGTATTTTACATTTTGAAATTGCTAAGAGTAAATTTGAAACGTTCTCACCACAAAAAATATTAAGAATTTGAGGTGATAAATATTTAACTATATTAATTATTCTATATTGTTTTCATAAATCATAGCATCATTTTGTGTCCCATTGGTTATATTATACAAATTACATACATTTATACAATTATAAATTGTCGATTTACAGTTAGAAAAAAGAATTGCTGAGTCATAGAGTAGGCCTATGTTCAACTTTAATGGATCCTACAAAACAGACACTATGCATCTGGATTGCTCCAGGACTATTTCCCACATGCATTTCACCTGTAATTTCTCAAGTTTCCTATATGGAGCCCTGCTAGTTTCAGGCATCTCATAGGCCTGGGAATGGGCCACTGGCTAATTGTCTAATATACCATGTGGCCATTGAGGGCAGCATCCTGTTCTCTCCTCTCATTTCTTTATAGAGAAGGGGTAAGCCCAAAAAGTGGGGCACGGTGAGCAAGATAGGTACTGGTAAATAAGAATGTATATAGAGACTAGTATCTCCTTTCCTAGTGGGATATACCTGCTGCCACTGGGCTTGATGATTCGCTTTTACCTGAGAAGGGGAAAGATCAGGAAAGAGGTCTGAGACAGTGTGTGGCAATGCCAGGCCAGGTAGGAAATGTGTGTTTCCAAATAGGCACAAAAGATGGATCTAGCCTATGCTCGTACATATACTCCAGAATTGGAACCACAGAGCGTAGTTGAGATTTGGGGTCATAGGTTTGCTGTTCCAGTGTAGGGAAAAAGAGTATGCATATCAGAGGAATATGGTACAAGGAACCAAGTTGGAATATGTAGCTGAGTCTCTCAAGAGACCGCCAAATCCTAGGGAAGCTACTTGGGATAAATACCTCATTAATGAGCCAGTTAGGGCACTGGCTCCCCACACCATGTCTATTACTGTGTCTATCATGGCTTCATCAGTGGCAATTACCATGAGAAAGGGAACAACAGCATTGCCTGGACTGTCCCATAACCAGACAACTGTTTCTCTCACCCTTCTGAGTTGGAATTAGAAGGAGGAAAACTGCAGGAAAGGAGGATGTGGTGTGAAAGAGCCAACCACACTCCATCTGTAGGAAAGGGGAACCTTGATCAAGTAAGTGATTCAAGTTTTAAATAAACAGGCCTGAGTCTTAATAAGCACAGACATTATGTTTTAATAACTGAAAGGGACAGCAAGTTATAGACTAGGACTGAGATCACATTAGGGATCCTGCTATCCAATGAGATGGAGGATTAACAGAGCAGAGTTGAAAACATTTACTGGAAAAATAAAACAGTTCTATGTTTATTCCCAAGTTGTTGAGACTGCTCAGTCAAATCGGTTACATAATCTGACATAAATTCACTCAATTAATGTAATCCTGTACCAAGAGGACAGACCCTGTATCTGTTTTGTCGCCTACTATATTCCCAGTGTTCAGCATAAGGCCTGGGACATGACAAATGTTAGTTCCATATTTATTAAATGGGTAGCATGAATGATCTGTTTTTCTTGTTACCACATTTTTGTGTTCTAACTAAAACATTGCACACACTCCTAATGCTAATTAAACTCTCCCTGAAGGCAATCATCTGTGAAAGCATATTAACGTATTATTCAATTTGCAACATCTTTTGAAACAGCTAGCTTTCAAATCAAAGAAGTAATGGAAGCAAGTTAGAGATTTTACTTTCAAACTGGAAACCAGTATTAATCAACTTATAACTTTATTACCTACATTGAGGGGGAAAAAATGAACATAAAAATGTGGTTAGCATATTGAGCAGGCACTTCATATGTCTAGAAGCTTCTCTTCAAATGGGTTCACTTTGCAACTGGGAGCAGATTGGGTTATTGAGTTGACTATTGCTACCCAGGGTTTGAAGTTTTGTGGTATTTTCATTACGTTGAGAAAGACTTTTTTTCTAGGAAAATCCAAGTGTTCGTAGCATTAAATAACAGTGAGTTCAGCCAATGCCACAGTGGGCAGGCAATACAGTGGACCAGAATGAAGCTATTTTCTGTTCCAGTTCAGTGTGTCCCAGGGTTTCACACTTAATTGTGAAACCCTGGGGAGAGGGATACTATCTGGGGCCTTGACTTACTAAGAGAAATGTAATGCACTAAGAGAAACTTATCCTAAAATGATCTTACTTATAAGGTACTTCCATGGCATGGACTCAAGGATATTATTACAAGGTTAATAACAAGTCCTTTATCCTCATTTTATTTAATAAAATATTAAAAGCCTGCACTAGAGCAGCAGACAATATTCTTATTTTTTATAAACTTTTATTTTAGGACAATGTTAGTACAGAGAGTTCCCATATACCCCATAACCAGTTTCCCTATTATAAACATCTTATATTAGCATGATATATTCATTATAATTAATGAACCAAAATTGACACATTATTATTAACTGAAATCCATAATGTATTCAGCTTTCCTTTAAAAAAAAAAAAAAAAAAAAAAACCTAAGCCTTTTTTTCTGGTCCAGGATCCCATTCATGACACCACATTATATGTAGTTGTTGTATCTGCTTAGGCTCCTTTTGGCTGTGACAATTTATTAAGCTTTGTTTTCGATCTTTACGGTTTTGAGGAATAAGGTTAGGCATGTTTAGAATGTGCCTCATTTGGGCCTTCTCTCATGATTATCATGGGATTATGGGTTTTTGGAAGGAAGATCACAGAAAAAAAAGGGTAGTTTTCATCACATCACATCTTGGGTACATAACTGAACATGAGTTACCACTATTGATATTGACCTTGACTACCTGCCTCAAATAGTTCTTATCAGATTTTTCCACTGTAAAGTTACCCTTTTCCATACTGGAAGAAAGTCAGATTCACCCATTTTGGAGAGGAACTCAAATTACTCTGAAATTCCAGTTTCATTTTAATTTTATTCCGGCATTACTTTCTGCACCAGTCATACAGAGGTATGCACACATGCACAAGTGTTCACACACAAACTCTTTCTTTCTCTCTCATCTCTACTCAGAAATACCAAAAAAGGTCTACATAGAGAGATCTCAAATTTGAAACACAGGCTACCAACAAGCTTTCCCCATACCAAAAGTTTATCAGTAACTATAGGTTGAAACCATAGATCCAAATAAGAACTTTTCCCCACTCAAGTATATTCAAAGATGAAACTCAAAGATGAAACTCAGAGGTGAAATAAGTTGCTGGTGCTTGTTTTGAAAAAACATGGAGATAATGATCATAAAATATGGATTCCTCATGCCTATTCTTTCTTTGTCAAGGAATAAAGAACTTGCAATTACCAAGCTGGGCCTCTGAAATGGTTGGTGTTTTTTTGTTTCTGTTTTTCCTGGAAATTCCAGGGATTTGAACTGTTGGCCTCTACTTCCACTTGGAAGCTCGGTTTAGCTCCCAGTGAGGCTCAGGAAGAGAACAACATAATTTCACCCTAACTCTTTAAAGGAGGAGACACACTTATAATTCCTCCTTTCCTTTTTATTGTTAGCAATTATGCAGAATCAAAAAAATAGTATTAACAACTAAAAGCAAAATCCCCTCCTCCCCAAAACATGAATAGTTGTTTGTCTTCACTGAAATTTCATGTAGCCTCATTTCCAAAATTCCAACTTAGCAGACTTTCTTAGTCTGTTTTTAGGAACCTAGTCTGTATTAAATTTCAGATCAAACTCCTTATATTACTTATATAACTCTCAGTGGTGCTAATGCAAATCTGTTGAGTCTTCTCTATTTTTTCTCTGGGAATGGGCTATTCTATTCTTGGTCTCTAATTACCTGGGTAAGGAAGAAATTCCTTTTGGGGTTTCACCCCTTAGATTTGAGATACCTAAACTGACTTAGTCATTTTCTTCATGCCTCCTGGAAGTCTTAGGAGGACTTGCTACCATACATCCTTTGTTCTTCTCTGATACTTGGTTATTAAAAATGAACTAGAAAGAGAATGGTTTGGGATAATTAGGGAAAGAAAGAAATGTTATCTAGCATTCTAAAAGATAAATGGACTCGGGATTCATAAATTCTGTATGAGGTGGCACAGAAGAAAAAAAAATGTGGTTCCTTATTCTGATACAGGAAGAATTGAGGAGAATATAGTATAGACCAGTACTAGCCAACAGAAATATGATGTGAGCCATATATGTAATTTTAAATTTTCTAGTAGCCACATGAAAAAGAGGAAACAGGTGAAACTAATTTTAATATGTATAAGTTAATATATTGAAAATATTATTTTGACAAGTAATCAATATAAAATATTAATGAAATATTTTATTTTCTCTAAGTCTTTGAAATTCAGTGCATATTTTACATCTAAAGCATATCTTAATTTGGATACTAAATTTTTAATGATTAAGCTGAAGAAGCAGTCGAATGAAAACAAAAAAGTTGTGTTTAGCAGAAAGCGTTTTATTCTGCTTAAGTTTTTACATTTAAATGAACTAAAATTAAGTAAAATTGTAAAAATTTAGTTCCTCAGTTAACACTAGACATTTCATAAGTTCTTAATAGCCACGTGTAGCTGGTGGCTACTGTAATAGATGGTACAAGTATAGATTAAGATGTAGAGCACTTTTAAGTTGGAGAGTTTGTACAAGTGGTCTCTACCATCTCTGCAAAATGGAGGTTAAGTGTACCGGTTGAGAGTTACAGAAAAATAATTAGAGGTTTGATTGGATATGAAAATCATTCAATTGGCCAAAGTTGGCTAAGAAGTCAATACTGGATGAGTAAAACCTGCTGAGGGTTAACTGTGTGGTCAAACAACTTGCTATGGTTGTGAGATTGCCATGGTACCTCCTGGCAGTCCAGGAGCAGGAAAAGCCCCACATACCTAGATTTTCTGATTGTTGGGAAGCCTGAAGAAGGTCAGGAGGTAAGGGAATCTAGGAAAAAGGCATGGCCAAGCTGAGCTGTGGTCCAGCCTGTGAGGAAATGACCGAAATTAAAGCAGTTACTTAATCAGGTGAACAGGAGGGTATAATGAGAGTAAGGAGCAGCTCAGGGTTGTTGAGAACTTTGGGAGTGCTGGACGGGAGAGTTTGATTGGAAAGAGGATTTTCATTACCTGATACTCTAATAGAATGTTAAAAGGGGCTCTTCCAGTTAAAATAAAAAGTGTCAAGTGCCCTCCCCTTCACTGCCTAAACTCCTCCACGTGACTCTAGAGCAAACTAAAGAGGCCCGTGGACCCAATTCAGTTATCATTTGTTTTAGTAATTAAACTTTTATTGGATTACAGCTGAGCTTATTCATTTGTTTTTCTGATTGCTTTCATACTACAATGGCAGAATTGAGTAGTTGTAGCAGATACTATATAGACTACAAAGACTAAAATCTTTACCATCTGCCTTTTATACAAAAGTTTACTGAGCCCTGGGTTAGCCAAGCTTTACACCATCTATGAAGGATTTGTAAAGAGGGTGGTTCCAATCCAGTTCTTCCACTAATTCATCAGCTTTTTAAGAGGAGGCTAAGAATAAATGATTTCTCAGACACAGTAAGGATTCCTTTGGAGAATTAGTGTGGTACATCTCCATGGGGGAATGTGGGGAGATGTATTCTCCATCCCCAAACTGAAGTCAAGTGAGGAAGACTTGAAAAGAATCACTTTGAGTTTATATTGCATGCTTTACTGAAATTTGGATGACACAAGGACTGGTTCCTGAAAAAAATAAAGCCTCGTTAGTGGTGGCTGGTTAGATTAGGGAAAGAGGGCCACAGTGGCAGTGACATGGACCTGATGTAGTAACTGTTCTTCTCCTCCTCGCCTTCCTTCCTCTCCTCATTCTTCACAGCTTTACTGGGATATAACTTATGTGCCATGATATTCACCCTTTGAAAGTGTATACCTCAGTGGATTTTAGTAGACTCAGAGTTGTGTGACTATCACCATTATCTAATTGTAGAGCTTTCCATCTCCTCCAAAGGGACCCTGTATCCATTAGTCATTTCCTGCTTCTTTTACTCCTCAGCCCTATGTAACCACTAATCTACTTTCTATCTCAACAGATTTGCCTATTCCAAGCATTTCATATAAATGGAATTAGAAAATATATTGCCTTTTTTGGTCTGGTTTCTTTCACACAGCATAATGTTTCCAAAGTTTGTGCATGTTACGAATCAGTGTCTCTACTTTTTGTAGTTGAATAACATTCCATTGTATTGTATATACCACTGCTTGGCTATACCACATTTTGTTTACCCAGCTAGGGGACATTTGGGTTGTTTCTACTTTCTGGCTATTATAAATAATGCTGCTATGAACATATGTGTCACAGATTTTTGTTTGAACATCTGTTTCATTTCTCTTGGGCATATACCTGGGAGTGAAATTGCTGGGGATGAATGAAACACAGTCATATCTAACTCTATCCTTTTGAGGAACTGCCAGATGGTTTCCAAAGCTGCCATACTATTACACACTTCCACCAACAATGGGAATGCAGCTAAGTTCTAAGTTCTCCATATCTTTGACAACACTTGTTACTGCCTTTTTTTAATGATAGCCATCCTAGTGGATATAAAGTGGTATCTGTGTTTTTGACTTGCATTACCCCAATGATATTTATGTTGAACATCCTTTCATGTGCTTATTGGCCATTTGTATATATTCTTTGGAGAAATTTATTCAAATCCCTTTGTCTGTTTTAAATTGGGTTATCTTTTATTGTTGACTTATAGTAGCTGTTCTTTAGTTGTCTTAAAGGGACTTTGCAAAACAGGCCTGCTGGGAAGGGTTAGAAGGTCAGACAGAGACCACCAGATGCCAGGGACTGAGAGCTGTGTCATTCATAGCCATCAGGAGAAGACGTCACGAAAGGAATGTTGACAGAACCCCTACAAACCTACAGAAGCACTAAAGAGAAAAAAAGCCAGAATTTGGGCACCTAACAAAGAGATTTCACTGGCACTAGTGTTATGAGACTTCTACTTTTCAGTTAATCTTCTCCTTTCACCCCCTTCACCTTCCCTGGGGACCAGAATGAGTGACTAATTAGCCAGGAACAGGAGGAGGAGGTAGAGAGAAGTAGCCCAAACTGTGGGGGGAGGGAATGCTTGAATGGACTGAGATAGTAAAGTTTTGATTCAATGTAAGTGAACTGTTTACAAAATCAAAGTTAAATACTTATTAACACCTGAGAGTAATTAGAAAAACCATGAGAACCGCCTGAAATGTCATTCATGGATGGGGAAGACTGAACAAGTTCAATGGTGTCAAAGGCAGTTGTGTGAAACTAAACATTAAGCCAGTTTATAGTGTCACTCCTACTCACTCCAGTTCGTTTGATTGATCATTACAAGATCTTAGACCTAGTCAACACTCAATATAGGATAAGCATTCAATATGTTCAACATAAATATCATTGAGGGTAAGGCAAATCAAAAACACAAACATACTGCTTTATATTGAGTGTTGAATAAGTCTAAGATCTTGTACGGCATGACTGTGTGAGAGAGAGTATGTGTGTGTATGTTTGTGTTTGTGTGTGTGTGTGTGGCGGGAAGGCATCCAGGGGAAGTGTATTAGAAAGTCAAAGAGGGAAGGTCTTAAGCTGGGAAGCCAGGATGTTAGATGGATGGCCAGCTTTGATATTGTGCTCCATCAACAGGATGGAAGGGAATGTGATAGAAATGAAAACAGTGAGCTTGACACTTAGGAGGGAGAGGAATGACCCTGGAGGCTAATGGATGGCAACTGTAGGAATGTTGAGAGAATCCTGTATGGGCAGAGAAAATGGGATTCTTGATAAGATGTATTGGAGCTAAGGTCTGGAAGCTTCTGTGAAAAGTATGCCAACCACATCTCTTGGCTTGGTTTTAGGTTGCAGTGGGAGAAGGGAAATCCACTAATGGAGACATTTGAGAAGAAAGAAGAAGTATGTGGCAGTTAATGGAGTTTGGAAAGAAATCTTGAAAGAAGCCAGCAAGCTGTGTTGATAAGAAGAAGCAATGATAAAAGAAAAGTTCAGGGGTGTGGATAAAGCCCAGAGGATAGCAAGGGTGGAGTCTGGAGAGGTCCATGCAGAGGGGCCAATAATTTTAAAGATGAAGGAGATGGGGAGGGAGCAGGCAGACAAGGAAAGTGGGAACAATGGCACTGTTGACAGAACTACTTTGCCCTAAAGTTTCTATTGTAAATTTGATGTGTTGGTATCAACCTGACCATATGAATGCCACCCCATTAAGTTGTAAACCCCAAATACCAGTGCTAAGAACAACTTGGGGGTTCTCTGACCAGTGGCCTTTTTTTTAAATTGTGAAATTCTTCAATTTGAAAAGGGGCTTTCCAGTAGAAATAATAGACTGTAAATTGTTTACTTGGCAAAATACCATTATACTAAGCTAAGGACCTTCATACATAAGGATATAACAGAGTTTACCTGCCAAGTGCTTTTGGAATGACATGGTAGGGAAATTTTTTCTGACTTGAAAAGCAAAGAAAAGTTCCAAAAAAATACTGCGTTTTGCATTTAAGAAAAACACAGCCATGAAAGAGTAGAGTCAAAATGTTGGTCAACTAATGAATAAACTGGGTGAAAATCAAGCAAAAGACTAGTTGACATAGTTTTTAGTCATTAGTCAATAATATATCCTTAAAATTGGAATAAATAAAACGAATTTTCAGGGATGCTTTGCTTGGATTTATTTTCTCCATTTTCCTTTCAGGGAATAATTAGTGCTAAAAAAGGAAAGAGAAAAAAGGAATAAAGGGTGATAATTAAAGCATAAAAATACTTAGATGTCATGTTATCAAATACAAAGGGAAGTTTATAAAAGTCTGCTTCTGCTGTGTTTTTCCAATCAAGTGGCACTTATTGGATCTGTACCATGTGTTGTGGCATTATTCAGGAAAGGTATAGGCATGATTCTTACCCTATGGAGGATACATGCTCTTAGGAAAACAAGACTAACCACATGAAGTGTCACAAAGGGAGAACAATACAAGAGGCTTTAGAATAAACTACTTAGTTGGATTTACTCATGCATATTGACAGAAATGACACAGATAACACATTCATGGTTAAAGCAATTGCTGTAATAGTATAAAGAATGTGTCTTGCAAGATGCTGTTTCAGAAAAACTGCAAAAAATATTGTCCTTGACCATATTTGTTAAGTCCCCATTCTAACTCAAACAAAGCTAGGCAATCCATCAGGATATTTCCTAGAGTTTGCTCCATGGAACATTAGTATACTGAGATGCCCCAAGTAAAAGAATTTTGTAGTCAAATTTGAGAATTGTAGCATATTGTCAGAGTAGGTAGCTAGGCAGACATGAGTAGAGCAGAAGAGGGCCCCCATCAGGAACGTCAGGCGACCATCAGGTGATGGTCAGGTGGTTAACAGTCACTCTAAAATAATAATTGGTTGCAGCTGGCTCTAGGGAAAGGCAGTCTTCCAACAGATAGAAAACACCTGAAGCTGGTGATCAGCAGCTTCATAATCAGTTCTCAGGAGTTGGGCGAGCAGGTTCAAGCAGGCGCACTAAGAGGCAAAATGGCGGCGTTTAACCAGTATATGACCTTCCTCTAGGAATGCCCCGCTGGTAAGGGAAGAATGCCTCAAGTGAGCATGTGCACAGCTTCGGTAAACACACAGTGCATGCGGCCCTTCCCAAGCGCTGGCAAGCCACTGCACATGCAGACAACCCTCCCCAAGGGAAAAATCGAGGGAGGAGAAACGGAAACCTGGAAACCATGCCAATGTATAAAAAACCCCAATGTATAAAAAACCCCGAGTCAAGGGCTGAACAGGGCACATGGATCTCTCAAGTTGCCCACTTGGCCTTCTTCCGAGTGTACTTTATTTCCTTTCGTTCCTGTTCTAAAACTTAATAAACATTGACTCCTGCTCTAAAACTTGCCTCAGTCTCTCCCTCTGCCTTAAACCAACTTCTGCCCCTCGGCCAAATTCTTTCCTCCAAGGAGGCAAGAATCCAGTTGTTGCAGCCCATTCAGATTTGACACTGGTGACAATACCATGTCTGTCTCTTGAGGAATCATAGCACATATTTGCATATTAAAGGCTCCAAGAAATCCCGCAAAGAACTCATGTTAAAACTGTACAATCCTGCATATCCCAAACTTATTTGACTATAGAACACCCTTACAATTGCTAACCCCACTTCGTCAAATGCTATGTTAAAGGATACACATGAGATACTCAGGACTCAATGAGTAAGAAAAGCAGAGAGAATAAAACTCATTTGCACCTGGACAGAGGATTTATTTACCCATGTTCTGAATAAAAGTCAAGGCCCGGTGGCCTAGCCTCTGCACAGAGTCATAGGAAATGAAAACACAAATAGGACTCCAGGTGTCTTGAGGAATAATATAGGCCTTGAATGTGGGATTTAATGCAGCATACCAAATACAGGCCTTCCAGTTTGCCTCTCTAAATATTCTTTCCATTCTCTGAAAGTCTACATCTGCACAGCCACTAAAATCTCTCTCCTGCTCTATTTTATATCCATGTTTTGGTCACCATCTTGCTGGTGGGGTCTGTTCAATTTCTTCTTCACTCTCTTTTTTGGCCCACCTTCCAGCTAATGACTAACAAGAATTCAGCTCCCACCTGCTACCTACACTACGCCATGTGGGAAAACTGTGTAACCCAGGAGCTCCAGTTCCCTTGTTTCTCTTGCTCTTCACGGAGGGTTATAGGGGGAGCCTCTTCTCGTGTTTATTCTCAAAGGTTTTCTTATGAGACTTATAGTAGGGCATTTTTAATAATGGAGTTGCTATATCTATTAATGGCAGCATTCCTAATTATACTGAATGTCCCTGAAGGTAGCTTTATTTTTGCAAATAGTATTAACAGGATTCTTTGTGGCTGAACTTGTGTCTGATAACCAGCTCATTCTCAAGGAATGCAGACAAAATTTTGCGAGATTCCAATCTATAAAATAGCTTTTATTCTGCATTTAAACTTACAAAAGATTTCCCCTTTCCATTTCAATACCGATAGCAAAATAACTGGAAGAGTTGCCTCCTTACTTAAATCTATCCCCTGAAAAGCCACAGAAGTAGAAGGGAAGTCAATGAAGCTGAGAAATTTAGATAGAATAATAAAGGTAGCTGAGTCCTGGTGCAGAGCTAATAGTTGAAAGCATAGGATAATATTTTTGTATTTTTTGGAATAGAAGTCTTTTAAAACAAGAGCTCAAAAACAAACTGTAGGGTAAATGTTGATAGAATTGAACTTATCAACTGTTCCATGAAGGACATCACAAAATTAATAGACAACTGATTGGATGAAGATATTTGTAATATCCAAAACTCTCAAGGAGTTAATATCTAAACATATAAAAACTGAAAATTAACAAAACAAAGACAAGAAACCCAAAGAGAAAGTAGGAAAAGAGTTTGAATAACCATTTGGTGTTTTTCCTTTTCTGAAGTCCCCTAAAAGTAAATGAAGAGACAACCTCACTAGTGATCAGAGAAATGCAAATTAAACAATGAGATATCACTTTATACTCATTAAATTTGCAAAAAGTAGAAAACAGGATAACATCAAATGTCAATGACAATGTGGAGAAACAGAAACTTTCAGGTGCTCACTCCCTGTGAAAATATAAAGTAGTACAGAACATTCTGGCACTTCTTAGTGAGATTAAATATGCATAGTGATCCTAAATTCTGGCCTTGGATATACTCAAGAGAAACTCTTGTATAGGTACATAAGGGGATATATAGAGAATGTTTATTACAGAATTGTCCATGATACAGGGAAATAGAGTCAATGTACATGTCCATTTTGTAGAATGGATGAAGAATGGAGAGGTAAAATAGGGTGGATGCATACTAAAAATATGAGGTAGCAGTTAAAAATGATTATGTATAATATATATATATATATATAGCGACATAGGTAGATCTTGAAAACCAAATTGAGTGAAAAAAGAACAGAAGGGCCAGGTATGGTGGCTCACACCCATAATCCCAGCACTTTGGGAGGCTGAGGTGGGAGGACTGCTTGAGCCCAGGAGTTCAAGACTAGCCCCAACAACATAGTAGGATCCCATCTCTCCAAAAAAATTAAAAAATTAATCAGGCATGGTGGCACACACTTGTGGTCCCATCTATTTGTGAGGCTGAAGTGGGAGGATCACTTGAGCCTGGGAGGTCAAGGCTGCAGTGAGCTGTGGTCATGCCCCTGCACTCCAGTCTGGTCAACAGAGCAAGACTCTGTCTCAAAGGAGGGAAAAACAAAGAATGTAGCTGAGTGAGACCTATAATCCAACACCATTTATGCAATTTTAAAACACACAAACATGCAGAATATCAGCATATGTTCTTTTATACAAATATCTCATTATAAAATATATTTTAAAAATAGAGAGTGTGCTTATGAGGAAAGAAATTGGGAATGGGGCAAATTTTTTGTTTTCAAGGAGAAAAATGATCTATAAAATAAAACAAGAAACACTCCTTTCAGGGAATCATAACGATTGCGTACCATGACTCGGAAGTATAATCACTCAACTATGTACTGAGATCCAAAAAAGATCAAAGTTATTATAATAAGCAGCAGCTACAGTGGAAATGACTGATGAAGCCATGTAAATAACACTAATAGACAAACAGCAAACTGAATAAAAGTTGCTCTATGGACACACACACACACATATAGATAAGATTATGACATTTAAAGAATGATTGTTACTGGCTGCAAGAATTAGGTCAATGATGATACTGAACTAGATGGGTATAAATCTTGCCAATTTTCATGAAAGGTTGTTAGCAGAGTTGCAGCCTGGATATTGTCCACACTTGGATGACTGTACTTTACCTGGAGAAGGATTCACTTCATGGAGTACAAAAGAATAAATAGTTTGATTATAGAGTTTATATACAACACAAATATCCTACACTGCTAAATTCTATGTAATTTTTATTTGTATATGATTTCCACTTAAGAACCCCCTTTATCTTTCTCATTATTTTGAGTACTTGAACAAAGAAAAGTAAAGCTTTAAAACTTGATGACCATTTTTAATAGAATTTCAGGTACATTTTCCATTCCAAAATAAACTGACATTCTGTACTTGCTTTAAAACCCCTCCTCCCCCAATATTTTCATATAGTATTTCTGTGATATAAATTGAAGCAAATATTTGATTCACATGGAATTGGGGGTCCATATGGATAATATTAGGGTTTTTTCTGTTTGATATTAGAATTATAAAGATGCTATGTTCAATTCCCCTGGGAAAGATAAACTGGAAATTAGAGTTACCTTAGCCTACACAGATGGGGAAAACTGAGAAGGGAATGGCATAGAGGGAAAGAAGACTGGAGTCTATTCACACGAGTTTTTAAAAACACAATGACAACTGATGGTAATTCCTTTTAACTTCTGTGAACTAAAACAAAGACACAGTAGGGCTATGGAGATAGATCAGGAAGGAAGGAAACGTCTGTTTTTTTCAGTATAAAACTCATAATCGGCTAAGATGCTCCAGAGACTCCTATTAAACAGAGATTTTCATGGCAAGACATACTTTCTCCTTTAAAAATTTTTCTTCTAATACCAGTGTGACTTGCATTCTGCAAATCCAAAAGTCTACTGGTCCTAACCAAAGAGGAATTGCTTCTTTTATTCCTATATTTACTATTTTCAGGAGTTTCTGGGGGTAAGCATAAAAAAGAAATTAATTATTTTTATTTAATGTGCCTTATGTCCAATAGAATTTACTGATAACTAAGAATGTGTGGAGCACCTATAACTAGATACTGTATTGGTGCTAGGGAAAACAACAGCAAACATACCCACAGCATTATTCAAAGTGCATTACATATTAACTCTTTCAATTCTATTATCATCTCCATTTTACAGACATGGAAACTAGGTTAAATAACATGCCTAAGGTCAGTGGCAGAGCCAAGACTTGAACCTGGTCTACTTGGTTCCAGAATCTATGCTATTGACTTTACTCTCTGCTGACTTTTGGGAATGGAAAGAAACAAGGCACAGGCTTGCTCTCAGAAGCTCAAATCTTGTGTTGCCTTCATTGTCTCCTAGATGTACCCCCCTAAAACTGATAATTGTGATATCTGAATGCCTTATACTTGAAATAATATGAGCAAAATTACTGTTATCCTCTCTTCTTGTACAAGACAGGGTTCTGGTTGGAAACAGATGGCATTTTCAAAGGTGTAATTAAAGAGGGTGTAATAAAGGGACCATTGACAGCAGAAAGCCAAGCTGTTGTTCCTCTGGGCCTAAAGCAGAAAAGTGGTGGAGCTATTATGAAAACCCTGTGAAAGCTTGTAGCTAGGGAAGAGAAATGGCTGACAGGGTTTGCTACCATAGTTGGGGAATATACATGAAGCCAACCATGGCCCAGCAAAGGGAGAGTGACAGGATAGGATGTCTTGATCTTTCTCTTCTCCTATCCTCCCATCTTCTGGATTGCCCCTTACCGACTGTGCCCAACCAGAAGCTGGGGACTAGGGAGCATGGCTGATGTCATCAGTGGAAGTCATCCACCAAGGGTGTTAAACAGGGTGGTGAAGGGTGAAGATTAGAGAATATCTAGCATATTTCTTGTCCTTGTTTTCCTTTGTTGTCATATATTTGTGTATATATTTGTGGATTTAAATTTTATTATAAGAGTTTTAATAACTCAGTAATATTTTGACAATTTTGCCTGCTTTATACAATTTTTGTTGCAGGTGGCAGGTATGCCAGTATGATGTCAGTAATGTAGTCAGCAGCTGTGATCAGATTTCTCATGGTGTCAATACTTTGGCATCACCGGAGTCCAGACTATGATCCTTAGCTTTGTAGGTCCAAAAATGATTTAATGTCACCCAAGAGCAATCAGCCTCTTCATGACAGGTTCTTTCTAAACAAGAGACTGACCTAATAACCAGAATATCTATTTTCTGATAATCGTGAAGGAGACCACATACTATGTACTATCATTGACCATTCATTCCTCATGTCAGTGGATTAGTTTACAGAGATAGAAATAGTCATGTTTACTATCTTGAACAGCATCTTTCAAATATTAAGGAATCTGGGATATCTAAATGGGCATCAGAGGGTTGCTTGTTGAGTTCAGAGTCAGAGCAAATGGAAGCTTTGTAGAGGCAGGTTCCACATAGGCCTTATTAACACTCTCCAGTGACCTAAAGCCATCTCTCCCCCAGATTCAGTTTCCTTCCTGTGGACAGCGTTGGAGGAATAAGCTCTGGGAATTGGACCTTCCTGATTTTCATTTGTCTGTTTCTAGGTTGATCCCTTTTTTTTTCTGTTAAATCATCCATCATTTTGGAAAAATACATGTCCTAACCTGTACAGTCTGGGGAGAGAATGGGAGTCACAACAGCAATAAACAATGTTTCCTTGGTCCCCAATGTTTATATATCTTGCCCTCCTCAGCAGTCTCTCTGACATATTGCAAATCTCTTGCCCTGCCTTCTGAGAGTCTCCAGGATACTACTAATTTGTAATAACATTTTTTATATCTGAATAAACCTGAACATGGGTCTAAGTTCCACTGAGCTCCACTCCCCATCTCAATCTTAGCAGTTGAGTCTAGTAAATATGAAATTCTGATTGGCTGATGTTTTTTTCCAAAGACATTTTGAGACTTTTGTATTCAATTTTATCCACTATGTAAATTTTACTGGGGAAGCCCTGCCTTTAATTATCACCTAGCTTTCCAATCATATTTTCATTTCCTACTTGTTTTCAACTGATAGTATATTGTAATCATTCCTATGTAGTTACATAGTTTTTGTAATAATTCATCATTCCCGTTATTATTCATATTGTTCTATTCGGTCATGTGTTAGGATAGGCTTAGTTATGCTGCAGCAACAAACAATTGCAAAATATAAGTTGCTAAGGGTTTATTTCTTGCTTATGCAAAGTCATCTGTAGATCTGTGTGGCTCTGCAGGGCACCTGTCCTCTCTGCAATGGCTCAGCTACCTAGGCTACTCTGATCTGTGTGTGTGTGTGTGTTTTTCTCTGAATAAGCCATCTTCTCCATAATCACAGAGGTAGGGGAAAGCAGCGATAAAATTCACATGGGCTTTCAATACCGTGTCCTAGAAATAACACACATTCCCTTTCTTCACAGGCTGTTGGCCCAAACTAGGCTTTGTCCCTCTCTAACTGCAAGGGGACTAAGCACAGAGGGAGTGAATAGGCTTGAGGCCAACCATGGAATGAACCAAGAACTAGAGGATTCAGCATGGAAGGAGCAAATGTATTATTTATTAAGCATTACTGTCTCTGACGCAGGTGTTTTGTTGTTGTTGTTGTTTCTTTTTGGAGACAGAGTCTTGCTCTGTCGCCCAGGCTGGAGTGCAGTGACACAACCTTGGCTCATTGCAACTTCTGCCTCCCAGGTTCAAGCGAGTCTCCTGCCTCAGCCTCCCGAGTAACTGGGAGTACAGGCGCCCACCATCATGCCTGGCTAATTTTTTTGTATTTTAATAGAGATGGGGTTTCACCATTTGCTCAGAGGCTGGTCTCGAACTCCTGAGCAGGCCATCCACTCGCCTTAGCCTCCCAAAGTGCTGGGATTACAGGCATGAGCCACTGCACCTGGCCTGCCACAGGTTGTTTTATGATCATTTTGACAACAGATTTAACTAGCAGCTGAGATTCTAAAAGAGTTTTCAAGGGTCCAAGAAAAAAAAAAAAACAACAAAGTGACATAATGAATATTTATATATCACAAGGTTCTTTAGAGTATGATGTAGCTTCAGGGTACTAATCCCTCCAAGATTTTGTGAAGCTCTGTTTTAGGGAAAATTGAGAATAGGAAATGATCTCAGATGCCTTCTTTCCTAGATGCAGTTCTTACTGGGGTCATTTCTTTTTGTGTGTTAAACAAATAGCATCTCTCCACACAGGGCTGTTTAGTTGTCAGACTTTTTCTAAAGCTTCTTCTAATTGGCTGAGGAAAGAAGTAATGTCCAAATGAGGAAAATGACCTTTTGTTCTAATTGACTTTACATAGTAGAAAATATTAATTGAAAATTAAAGAAAAACAAATGTGATTTTCTTTTCCAGGAAGAAAAGTTTATGGGTGGTTTCATTTATAGTTAGGCACTTCTGGCCGGGCATGGTGGCTCACACCTGTAATCCTAGCACTTTGGGAGGCCGAGGCAGGTGGATCACCTGAGGTCGGCAGTTCGAACCCAGCCTGACCAACATGGAGAAACCCCATCTCTACTAAAAATACGAAATTAGCCAGGCATGGTAGCACATACCCGTAATCCCAGCTACTCAGGAGGCTGAGGCAGGAGAATTGCTCGAACCCAGGAGGTAGAGGTTGCAGTCAGCCAAGATTGCGCCATTGCACTCCAGCCTGGGCAACAAAACTCTGCCTTAAAAACAAAACCAACACAAAATGAAGTTGGGCACTTCTTCCAATACAAAAGTTTTATTGTAAAAAATTTTAAACATTTTTAAAAAAGGTTTAAACCTCCCCGAAACAAACCTCCCAAAAGTTATCACCCAGATTTAACAGTTACCAACATTTTGTCACATTTGTTTCATCTGTTTTTCTTTTTCCTTCACTGAAGTATTTTTAAACAAATCCCAGTCATCAAGTCATTGTTCTCTATTTCACTCTATAGTTCTAAACAGTGGGCACATCTTACAGGATGATGCCCCAGCAGCATCATCACACCCAACAAAATGAACAAGTCTTTGGTATTTAGACCCTACTCAAATTTCCATAATTGTCTCAAAATGTCTTTTACGTTTGCTCTATTGGGACTCGGAACTAAACTATGTTCACACTTCGGTTGTTATGTCTCCTTTGTCTTAGTCTACTCTTCCAATAGGAACATATTTTGATTAATGTATTAAGGAACACACTGGGAATGGCAATCTCCAGTGTGTGAGGGTTGATTGTTCTGTCACTGAAAGTGCTCTTAGGCCTATCAACTAAATACAATGTTTGAATTTTTGTTGGATATCAATTTTTACAAATGAGCTGTAAGAAAGCATTTTAGGAGACAATCTAGGAAAACTGAATATGACCTGTATGTATATTATGGAGTTGTTAATTTCATTTGGTGTGATCTGTTGGGTCTTGTGGTTATGTTAAAGATACCCTTATTTGTTGGTGGCATATACTGAAGTATTTCTGGTTGAAATGATATGATACGTTAGGACACTTTTCCAAAAGTGACACAGTGTTGTGTATCACAGAGGAGACTACTAAGTACTTCCCATATACATTCACCCTTCCTTCTCAACAGAGCCCCAACTTTTATTTGATCACCTAGCCACTTACCTGAAACATTCATTTGTAGCTAGGTGTGATGAAATGACTAAAATCTGGCCCATCATATATATATATGTAAATGTTGTATGGAATTTCTGGTAAGTCACCAGGAGGTATTCAAATGGTTTTTTGCCCTTCGTCCTTCCTCATGTTGGAAACATGGATATATTGGTTGCAGATTTGTCCCTATATCTGAATATGAGAATGAGAGCAATAGCTTAGAAGAAGCTGGAAGGAGCCTGAATCTTTGATTAACATTAAGCTGCTACATAAGCAGTGACTGTCTCTCTCTGGACATCTAAGAAGCTAAATAAATTTTCAGTGAATATATATGTGTATATTCACCATGTAGTTGCTACTATTAATATTTGACTATACTTGCTTTACCACATATCAAGCATCTATCAATACCCAAAACAAATTTAAAAAGTTAAAAAATAGCTCAATTTTATGCATGCTAAGTATTTAGTAGAAAGTGTACTGATATCTTCACATTATTTAGAAAGTTCTCAAAAAGACACTTCACAAAAAAAGATGTACAATGGCTAATTTTCATGTAAAAAAACCACTTAGTATTATTTGTCAGAGAAATGCAAGTTAAAACCACATTGGGATACTATTTCAAACTCACTCGAATGGCTAAACCTAAGAAGACTGATAAAGCAAGGAGTAAGGGCAGGGGTTTGGCATGTGGAACAATTGGAACTCTCAAAATATGCCTGGTTGAAATGTAAATGGTATAAAAACTGAAAAAACAACTCAGCAGTGTCCTATAAAATTGAATATACATTTACCATAAGACCTAGGAATCCATTCCTGGGTTTCCATTAATCCAGCAACAATAAAAACTATGTCCACAAAATGATTTGTATACTCATGTTCATAGCAGCGTTATTTCTAATAGCCAAGAACTAGAAACACATGTCTATCTACAGAGTGCCTAAACAAATTGTGATTCATACATTAAATAGTAGTCAACAAAAAATGAACTATGAATCTATGCCAAAATATGGGTAAATCTTTAAAAGATTATTCTGGTAGTAAGCACTTTTTCTGGTAAGCTTTCAATGTTATTGCATAATTATTTTAAAAAGATAATCAATGCTATAAAACTCCATTTTAACCTTATTATATCTAATAACAATTCTTCAAAGATTCATATGTGAACAGTAGTTCCAGAGCTTTTGCTATGTTCCTCTAATTTTATAGTAAGTCTTTCTTCCATTTCAGTGGGGATTTCAAAGAAAGTGGGAGAGAAGAGTGTCTAGCTGCCATGTTGCCTGACAATCAGTGTGCTTTAAAATGTTATTTTTCTTCCAGAATTTCTAATTCCACATAGCAACACACTGTTACTTTAGTGGATATAACCCAGATGTTTCAAGTACTCAGAATGGCTCTGTGGACTTCTGATCTTGAAAAAATAAAAATAATTAGCTTTTAAAGTACCTCAGTCAATGAAGCAATGTGATGTGAGTATTGAATTAATGCTCAAGTACAGACATTAATTTTATTTTTAAAGAATGATGAGTGATATGAGAAAATATTTATGATATAATATGAAAAAAGCAGCATACAGTCTAGGGACGCAGGTCAAGTCTCTTAAATCTCTTCAGTCAACTTTTCCCATGAAAAAGAATGTCTATGAAAATTTAAAGTTAAAATAGAGATATTTATCCTCTTTTATAACATCATCATGAAAAGTTCAGAAGGAAGAAAGTTGCTATACAATTTTTTACTTAATGGGCACTCCACAATGTCCAGATGCCACCATACTTTCTAGCATCCTGTCCTTTTATAAGAAGGTATATATTTGGATAAAGAGTTCAGGCTCTAGGCCAGGTGCAGTGGCTCACGCCTGTAATGTTACTCATATGTAAAATAGGGGTGATAATAGTACTTTCCTCTTTGCATTGTTATGGAAATCAAATGAGTTAATGTACGCAAAGCACTTAGAATAGAGTGGCACGTTGTTAAGCTTTGAATAAATATTAACTTGAAAAAGAATAGGTGCACACTCATACATCTTCATGAAATTCTAGTGATTACTTGCTGGGGTAAGCAGCTTCTAAAATGGGACCCAGTGATTCCTCCTCTTTGTATGCACACCTTTGTCTAATCCTGTTTCCTTAGTGTAAGCTGGACTTAACACTTGCTTATAATTAATAGCTTATGCAAAAAATGATAGGATGTCACTTCTGAGATTGGGTTATGAAAAATGGTGACTTCCATCTTGCTTGTACTCTCTCTTTTTTCTTGCTCTCTGATAAATCAAGCTGCCATATTGTGAGCTGCCATGAAGAGGGCCCCCTGGAGAGGGTTCCTTGCCATGGTGAGGCAGTGTTGTTGTCTGGGTAAATACCCGAGATTCGTTGCCTCACAGCCATGGAAAAACTAGGATGTCGACACACCAGAGTGAGGTTAAGAGCAGAGGTTTAATAGGCAAAAGGAAGAGAAAGCTCTTTTGCTACACAGAGGGGTCCCAGAGAAATGAGTTGCCACTTCCCCAGTAAAATGCAGATTTTATAGGTCAGCTTGAGGAGGCAGTGTTTGATTTACATAGGGCATGAGAGATTGGTCAGACCAGGTGTCCAATTTGCATAACGTGCAAAAATGCAGGTGGCTCCACCCTATTTTTATTATGCAAATGGTTTCTCTACCTGGCTGGCGCCATGTTGCCTGCTTCTTTACTGTATTTGTGGTGACGAAAAGGAAGATGGAGCCTTCACGTTGAACATGCCTGGCTCCCAGGTAGCCCTTTCCTATTGACACAGCTGTTGGCATTCGCCCATGAAAGCTTTCAACTTGCTTACCTATGTCTGCAGCTCAATTTTTCAGGCTCATCTTTGTTAGGAAAGAAATGATTTGGGGACTGCTTTTTATTATGAGAGAAATTTTGCCAATGACTCTGTTGCTCTTACTGTCTGCCTGAATACTTTCTATCTCCTGTATCAATGGCAAGAAACGATGGGTGTTCTCTGGCCTCAAATCTGTGCCTCCAGTCCAACAGCCTGCAAGTAATGGAATCCTGCCAACAATCATGTAAGTGAGATTGACAGAGGACTTTCAAGCACTGAGATGATTGCAGCCCCTTCTGACACTTTGATTAGAGCTTGTGAGAGCCCCTAAGCCAGAGAATCCAGCTAAGTCACATGTGGATTTCTGCTCCACAGAAACTGTGACATGTTTGTTATTTTAATTGACTACATTTTGAAAAATTTGTTATGCAGTAATATATAACTAATACATATTTTGGTGCCAGTGGTTGGGTGCTATTGTTAAAATACCTAAAATGTTGGAGCTCCTTCAGAACATGGAACAAGGCTGTAAAAAATTTAAGGAGCATGATAAAGCAAGCCTAAATTAGCTCAAAAAACTGTTAGTACAGGCTGGGCATGGTGGCTCACGCCTGTAATCCCAGCACTTTGGGAGGCCAAGGCGGGTGGATCACGAGGTCAGAAGATCCAGACCATCCTGGCTAAGATGGTGAAACCCCGTCTCTACTAAAAGTACAAAAAATTAGCCGAGCATGGTGGTGGGCACCTGCAGTCCCAGCTACTCAGGAGGCTGAGGCAGGAGAATGGCGTGAACCCGGGAGGCGGAGCTTGCAGCAAGCCAAGATCATGCCACTGCAGTCCATCCAGCCTGGGCAACAGAGTGAGACTCCGTCTCAAACAAACGAACAAACAGTTAGCACAATTCTGGACCTTGAGAATGCTGCCTCTGAGAGCTCAAAAGGAAGTGAGACTGGATATATATGCAAAATAACTAAAAGCGGGGTCTTAAAGAAATATTTGTACACCCACATTCATAGCAGCATTATTCACAATAGCTAAAACATGGAAGCAACCCAGTGTCCATCAAGAGATGAATAGATAAGCAAAACAGATGCATACAATGAAATGTTATTCAGCCAAAAAAGAAAGACAATTTTGACATATGCTAAAACATAGATAAACCTTGAAGACATAATGCTAAGTGAAGTAAGCTGGTCACAAAAAGACAAATACTATATGATTCCATTTATATGAGGTATTTAGAATTGTCAAAATCAGAGATGGAAAGTAGCATAATGAATACCACGGGTTGGGGATGGGGGCAGTGAGGAGTTATTATTTATAAACTGATACAGAGTTCCAGTTTTACAAGATGAAAAGTGTTATGGAGATGGATGGTGATGATGGTTGCACAACATTAAGAATGTATTGGGGGCCGGGCGCGGTGGCTCAAGCCTGTAATCCCAGCACTTTGGGAGGCCGAGACTGGCGGATTCACGAGGTCCAGGAGATCGACGACCAATCCTGGCTAAATACGCTGAAACCTCACGTCTCTACTAAAAAATAACAAAAAAACTAGCCGGGCGACGAGGCGGCGCCTGTAGTCCCAGCTACTCGGGAGGCTGAGACAGGAGAATGGCGTGAACCCGGGAGGCGGTAGCTTGCAGTGAGCTGAGAGCCGTGCCACAGCATCCAGCCTCGGGCAGCAGAGCAGACTCCGTCTCAAAAAAAAAAAAAAAGAAAAAAAAAAAAAAGAATGTATTGGGCCGGGCGGGGTGGCTCACGTCTGTAATCCCAGTACTTTGGGAGGTGAGGCAAGTGGATCACGAGGTCAAGGAGATCAAGACCATCCTGGCTAACATGGTCAAATCCCATCTCTACTAAAAATATAAAATATTAGCCGGGCGTGGTGGCATGCCCTTATAGTTCCAGCTACTCAAGAGGCTGAGGCAGGAGAATGGCTTGCTGGGAGGTAGAGGTTGCAGTGAGCTGAGATCACGTCACTGCACTCCAGCCTGTGCGACAGAGTGAGACTCCATCTCAAAAAAAAAAAAATGTATTTAATACCAAAAAATGATTAAGATGATACATGCTCTGTGTATTTCACCACAATTTTCAGACGAAGGAAGTGAAAAAATATGTTACTGAAAATGGGAGGACAAAAGAAAATGGGAGGAAAAGGGAATCCTTGTTATGTATCAACAGACTACTGTCATCTGCACCTGTGTGGAAAGCAGAAAATGTGTCTAATGAATCTGGCAATCTAGCTAAGATGATCTCTAAGAAGAGTGTTGAAGGAGCTGCCTAGATTATTTTCCTTCTTATAAAACACAATAGACATGAATTGAAGGAATAATTGTTAAACAAAAAGGAGCCAGAACTTGATGGTTGTAAAATTCTTATCCTCTCCAGACAGCAAAAAAATGCTAAAGAAATGGTTTCCAAATACTTTCAAGAATAGGTGATCTAGGCCGGGCGTGGTGGCTCATGCCTATGATCCCAGCACTTTGGGAGGCTGAGGTGGGTGGATCACTTGAGGCCAGAAGTTCGAGACTGGCCTGGCCAACATGGTGAAACGCTGTCTCTACTAAAAACACAAAAATTGGCAGGGCGTGGTGGCAGGTGCCTGTAATCCCAACTACTCGGGGGGTTGAGGCAGGAGAATTGCTTGAACTCAGGAGGTGGGGGTTGCAGTGAGCCGAGGTCGTGCCACTGCACTCCAGCCTGGGCGACAGAGTGAGACTCTGTCTCAAAAAAAAAAAAAAAAAAAAAAAAAGAATAAGTGGTCTAGAAAAAAGCCAGGGACGCCATTGTACAACATTTTGTTAAGACCTCAGAAAGATCAGAGGACTAGATGATTATTTAGTCTACAAAGAGCCCTTTAAAGAGAGGAAGGATGCATTTCACAAATCTCAAATAATATGGCCTCAGGAAAGTTTGGAATGTTGTCTTCCACAGCCTTCTCAGCAGAAGCCCAATGTAGAGAAGAGCTTGTCTGGAAGAGATTGTGGGTGTGTCATTTGTCTCCTGTCATCTTGCCATCATTTCAGTGAGAAGGGATATGGCAGTTGTGGTAGAAATGGAAGAACAGGTACAGATATGAGAAGCTGGGGAGCAGATCCTGTAAGACCTGAGGACTAATTGGCTCTGAAAAGTCAGTGCAAGACTCTGAGATCTGGAATAGGCTTTGACCAGGAATAACAGATAGAGTTATTTGCTGTAAGCAGTAGATGCAGGGTCTTTCTTAAACCAATAAGGAATTTACTAAAATAACCTTGGTAGTTTACAGAATCTATAGGAGGGTGGGGAACAAGAGTTGGAGGACAGGCAGCAGCCAAAGAAACTGTAGAGGTACAGGAAGTAGGAAGTATGAGATATTGTATTAAGAAAACTGCCCAGGAGGTCACCACTGCTGCTACAGGACTATGCCAACACTCAGTTGTCAACATCTCTTCATCTTTATGTCTTTCATCAGATTCATAGTCCTCGGCAGAGTATCCAGTTGCCTAATCCTGAATTCAGTGCTCATGATCCATGGCTGCAGGAGTGGAGACTGGAAGGATTTTCTACATCACATCCCATAGTTAAAGGAAGAAGGGCACTTACTGGAATATTGATACTACATACAGTTAGGGGTTTGCTGTTTGACCAAGAAAACCTGGAAGATGTCAAGTTTTAGGCAAAGCTGGAGAACTGGCACTGTAGTTGACAAGATATTTCAGTATCCAGTTGGCAGGACTCTATGCCTATTAACCCAAACCCTGGGCTGACTCTTGACTGCTAGTAACTAAGATCCTTTGTTTGGGCTTGAGTCTCTTTGTTCTGAGTTTCCTGGTCTAGATCCCTGGGCCTCTGCTGATCTTGTCTTGCCTCTCTGCCTGTCAACTCTCTGCCTGAACTCACCTCTCCAGATGTGGCTTCTTATCCTCTTAGCCAGAGGTGCCCACTAGCCTGAATTCTTCATCTGCATTTCCTTCAGACTGCCTGGGCTATTTACTGCTCAAATCTGGAAATATCAGACTTTCTCGATACTAAGTAACTACCCCCGTCCTACTTAACATTGTAGAAAATGTTTTCATGGTACAACATATTTGTTCTTTCTCTTAAAAGTAGACGCGGCCGGGCCCGGTGGCTCAAGCCTGTAATCCCAGCACTTTGGGAGGCCGAGACGGGCGGATCACAAGGTCAGGAGATCCAGACCATCCTGGCTAACACGGTGAAACCCCGTCTCTACTAAAAAAACACAAAATCTAGCCGGGCGGGGTGGCGGGCGCCTGTAGTCCCAGCTACTCGGGAGACTGAGGCAGGAGAATGGCGTGAACCCGGGAGGCGGAGCTTGCAGTGAGCTGAGATCCCAGCCTGGGCCGACAGGGTGAGACTCCGTCTCAAAAAAAAAAAAAAGTAGACGCTTTCAGGTCTTGCATACCTCTGCCCAACTTTGAAAAGCCACACACAGGTAGGCATGATCAATTCTTTCCTTAAAGAACTTTATTCTTTCTAAAAAAATTTATTTTTATTATTTATCTTATGTTTTATTATTTTT
>NW_016806447.1:2828364-2843176 GCF_001698545.2 Rhinopithecus bieti
ATTTCTTTTATCTAAATTTCTAAATGCCTCATATGGTCCTAGATTGAATCATTCCTGCTCTGTCACTTCACCTCTAAGGAATTCACAGCAAAAACACAACTTCGACTGGGCGTGGTGGCTCATACCTGTAATCCCAGCACTTTGGGAGGCCAAGTTGGGTGGATCACCTGAAGTCAGGAGTTTGAAGCCAGCTTGGCCAATATGGCGAAACCCTGTCTCTACTAAAAATACAAAACATTTGCCAGGCGTGGTGGCACACACTTGTAATCCCAGCTACTTGGATGGCTGAGGCACGAGAATCACTTGAACCTGGGAGCTGGAGGTTGCAGTTAGCAGGAATAGCGCTACTGTACTCCAGCCTGGGTGACAGAGACAAAAAAAAAAAAAAAAAGTACAACTTCCTGTTTCTTATGAACAAAGATAAGAGTGGCCTCCATATTCGCCTGGCACAAGTGAAATCAATGAAAAGAGGTCTTCTGCTCACTGGCTGAAAAACTCTGAGAGGTATAAGATGGGGGCTGGAGGGAAGTGATTCAACAGGAACAATGATATTCAAGACAATCATTTCAAGTATTAAAATAGAAAAATTGGAAAGATGATGTGCAACTAAAATTTAGTAATGACAGTTAAAATACTTGTCTCCTATGATACTGAACATAAGAATGCTTTCTAGAAATGACAATGTGAACAGCAGACAGTTGGGATGGCAACAGCACACGGTTTGTTCTTGTGTTTATGTATGTATGTATTTCCATAAGAACATACTTAAATTATGTTAGAAATCCATAAACTTCTACAGAATTAGATAATAAATAAATAAATAGATAAGTATGTCGTTACCAATTGTAATAGGTTCAGGGAAGAAATGAACAGGGACCAAGCCTATTTTGTGACTCTTCAATACACATGTTATGAGTGAGAGTTGCCCTTCTATCCCAAGCTTTTCTCATCTCTGGGTTTTATCTCTATACAACACACTTTCATGTCTCCAAGCTTTTCCTCAAGTTCTTTCCTCTATTTGAAATGTTATTTTCCGTTATATTTGCAGGTATGGGCATTACGTAATCTTTAAAGCACAGCAGGTTTTCCCCTGTCCACCTATTGCGGTCCATAGCAATAGTTTCAGGGAGTTTCCCTACATCCACCCCTCCTCTCTTGATCCTACTGTCACAGTTATTACATTTTGCCTGGCATTGTAGTTACTTCCCAGTGAGATGATAATCAACTTAAGAATAGGGACTGTGTTTTATTAATTTATGGCTTCCTTACAGTTCTTTAAGTAGGAGCTCAGTAATGCTTGGATATGATTTCCAAGGTCATTGATTTCAGATGAAACTATGAGTGTGCTGAGGAAACGCTGAGTTGTACCTGAGTGTGATTTGCTGTCTTTCTCAATCTCCCATGGATGTGCTCTCAGCTGCCTCAATATAGGTGAGTCAGATTTGCTCCCTACACCTTAATGGGGAAAGATGGCAGAAAAAATGGGCTGGGTGCCTTCAAACATGTGGGCATAATGCCTTCAAAATCTTGGAGGAAGCAGATGTTGAAAGCTGGAAGAAGTAGAGGAGAAGCTAAGGCTTCTTAAACCATACATCCCTATTACATCAAATTCCGCAATTTTCAATCCTGGCCCTGGTGGAACTATGAAACGCTAAAAGAGTTTATATTTTATAAACTTAAATTTATATAGTTATATATTATTATACCTCTTCAGTATTAGATATATTTTACTTTCTAACAATGTCATCATCTGAAACTCAAGATAAAGCTAAGTCATTGCATTGAGGAAAAGACTATTAAGAGGAACTTCTGGACCAATAGTAATTACATCAAGGCACAGTTTACTTACTCAGTGGTGTGATTTTCAGAGACCCCCAAAAAGTCTTCCTACACCTCTTACGGAGGCCTAAAATTTTAGATTTTTATCTAATAATAAAATATTAATATTCAATACCTGGAAGATAAAACTTTACACTTGATATTTTTCTGTTAATTTGAAAGTGCTTTGGAATGAAGTAGAACAAATTACATGGAATCTTTCATCAAAAGCACTTTATTTGGTTCCAAAGTTTTTTTTTGATAAGCCACTTGGGATAGAAACAGATTTGAAGAAGGCTCAAGTGCAAGCACAGCTTCCTAGCGCAGGACCGGGCGAGATTTTTTTTAATCGTTCTAAGAATAAAGGGAAGAGTAAAGTGAGTCAGAAGCAGAGAGCGGGTGGAGCTAGGTTCAAGTGTGTTGCCTGAGGTTTGGCTACCATGCAGGTCTTAAATGGAACATGTGCCTTCTACCCTGAGCTTTAAGTAAACAGGTGCTCAGAAACAATACATCTTTTGTAACTACTTTTATGTGCTTCAGTCAAATGATGGGATGTGTTTCTGAGCATTTATTAATATTTACTTACTGATAGGTTTATGTATAAATATAGCTATGAAAACTATATGTGAAAAATATATGTGTGAAAACTCTGATAAATTACATTTTCTATGCCAATGAAACTTTGGAGGCAAGATCAAATAGTTTATATCGCCAAAATGGAACTCCATATCGGTGAAGAAACACAGAAAAGACTGAACAAGGGAAAAACAGTTGCAGACGAGTGAAGCAGCCTGTATCTAGTCAAGAAGAAGTCTAGGATGATAACCATCGATGTTGTATAGCAGAATATTGGGAATATACATTACTTTAGTGAACTGGGATTAGTTTGGATACTGCACGCCTGATCTAAGATAAATATTAACAATAAGCTGCCTGTGACACAAGTCAGCTCAGTGCTCATGATGCCTGTCTGCAATAAGGAAAGAGTGAACACATGTTGTTTATACAACATCTCTCTGTCTGGGGAACCACCTGGATCACACACCTCTTAAGCACCACTTCAGAGCCTCTCAATCTCACCTGTCTGCCTGGTTCTGGTTCTGCTGGACCTCCAACTGACCTCACATAGGAGCTATCTCACAGTGCCTTGTTTCCACTTGTACCATGCAACTTTTGCCTTCCACCCTTAAGTTACATGACACAAATAAAATTCCCTCTTTAAGCAAAGAAAGTTTTATTACTTATAACTAAGAATATTAACTAGCACAAGGGAAAAGATGCAGTGTCAGGTCCACTAAAAATTGTATCTGACCTCTCCAAATCCCAGAAGTAGGTATTAGTTATTCCATTTTCTAGATGAAGAAACAGGATTGGCAAGGTAAGTGGCTGGCCCAAGGTCACTTGGCTCTTAAATGACAGAACTAGAATTTGAACTAGGTCTAATCCTTAATTCAGTTCCTGTTGCCTCTCAAATACTGATGAGGTAAATGACTGAAATTGAATGCATGGGTTTTTTTTAACTAGTCTAAAACAATTATCCAATCTAATAAAATTCAATTTTAAAAAGAGCAAAGAGTGACCCAGTAGAAATGAAAAACAGTTGTGTAACAGGCATAAGAATGGGGGAAGATGTGAAAAGGAGACCAAGAGTCAGGAAACATGAGTTTTAACCCTGATTCTGTCACTAATCCGCTGTGTGGCCTCAGTCAAGTCTCAGAGTCATACAGAATTCAGATAAGAAGGAGACTTCATATTGCATCTTGCCCAATATATTCATTTACCCTCTATGGAAATGGCCCCAGGAATTTCAGTTGCAGCTTGGCCAACATTGTGACAAATGGTGGTAGTGTCACAGTTGGAAGTATTAGTGCCTGGGATGGTTGATCTTGGGAGACAAAGTTTGTGTCCTCAACCTCTCTGCAACCACACTCCATTCTTTCCCCCTTAACTGCTTTCTACTCTCAGACTCACTCAATTGTGCAATTCTGTATCACAGGGGAAATTTTTTCCCTAATTCCATCTAGCTAGTAATTCAAACTTCCCCTTCATGCTTTCATTCCCCAAATTAAGTTCGATGAGACCTTTTTGGACGCATTAACAAGAAGAGAGCAAACAACTATTTAATCTCACTGTGTGCCACACGCTGTTTTTGTTTTTTGAGACAAGGTCTCACTTGGTTACTCAGGCAGGAGTCCAGTGGCATGATCATAGCTCACTGTAGCCTCCAATTCCTGGAGTGATCCTCCTGCCTTAGCCCCTCAAGTAGATGGAACTACAGACACACACTTGTCTGGTTTTTTTTTTTTTTTTTTTTTTTAATCTTTTAGAGATGGGGTGTTGCTTTATTTTCCAGGCTGGACTCAAACTCCTGGCCTCAAGTGATCCTCCTGCCTCAGCTCCCCAAAGTGTTAGGATTACAGATGTGAACCACCATGCCCCACCTATTTTTGGATGCATGATCCACTCTTTTAGTTTTTACGAGGTAGTATCTTACCACACTCATTTTACAGATTGGAAAGCTGAGGTACAGAGAGGTTAAGAGACTTGCCTAAGATGGCATAACTTATAGTCAGAGGGCTGGGGTCTTTCTTTTGACTGTGCCAAGAATATTCTGTGGGGTTTAACTTTTTAGAGACTTAATGCTAATCTGTGAAATGGGATGCAAAAAACACTGCTTAACTTCCCTGCCTCCTAGCAATGAGTGCACTCATTGTAGTGTCTGAAATATTTAACTTACTCTATATTGTCTCTAATTTTTATTTTATTTTGAAATTTCATTATACTTTAATTTCTGGGATACCTGTGCAGAATGTGCAGGTTACATAGGTATACATGTGCCATGGTGGTTTACTGCACCCATCAACCCGTTATCTACATTAGGTATTCCTCCTAATGCTACCCCTCCCCTAGACCCCCACCCCTGGAAAGGCCCTGATGTGTGATGTTCCTCTCCCTGTGTCCATGTGTTCTCATTGTTCAACTCCCACTTATGAGTGAGAACAAGTGGTGTTTGGTTTTCTGTTCCTGTGTTAGTTTGCTGAGAATGATGGTTCCAGCTTCATCCATGTCCCTGCAAAAGACATGAACTCATCATTTTTTATGGCTGCATAGTATTCCATGGTGTATACGTGCCACATTTTCTTAATCCAGTCTATCATCGATGGACATTTGGGTTGGTTCTAAGTCTTTGCTATTGTGAATAGTGCTGCAATAAACATACGTGTGCATGTGTCTTTATAGTAGCATGATTCATAATCCTTTGGGTATATACCCAGTAATGGGATCACTGGCTCAAATGGTATTTCTAGTTCTAGATCCTTGAGGAATTGCCACACTGTCTTCCACAATGGTTGAACTAATTTACGCTCCCACCAACAGCGTAAAAGCATTTCAATTTCTCCACATCTCTCCAGCATCTGTTGTTTCCTGACTTTTTAATGATCACCATTCTAACTGGTGTGAGATAGTATCTCACTGTGGTTTTGATTTGCATTTCTCTAATGACCAGTGGTGATGAGCTTTATTTTCATAAGTTTGTTGGCTGCATAAATGTCTTCTTTTGAAAAGTGTCTGTTCATATCCTTTGCCCACTTTTTGATGGGGTTGATTTTTTCTTGTAAATTTGTTTAAGTTCCTTGTAGATACTGGATATCAGCCCTTTGTCAGATGCATAGATTGCAAAAATTTTCTCCCATTCTGTAGGTTGCCTGTTCACTCTGATGACAGTTTCTTTTGCTGTGCAGAAGCTCTTTAGTTTAATTAGATCCCATTTGTCAATACTGGCTTTTGTTGCCATTGCTTTTGGTGTTTTAGTCATGAAGTCTTTGCCGATGCCTATATCCTGAATGGTATTGCCTAGGTTTTACTTCTAGGGTTTTTATGGTTTTAGGTCTAATATTTAAGTCTTTAATCCATCTTGCGTTAATTTTTGTATAAGATGTAAGGAAGGGGTCCAGTTTCAGTTTTCTGTGTAAGGCTAGCCAGTTTTCCCTATTTATTAAATAGGGAATCCTTTCCCCATTACTTGTTTTTGTCAGGTTTGTCAAAGAACAGATGGATATAGATGTGTGGTGTTATTTCTGAGGCCTCTGTTCTGTTCCACTGGTCTATATCTCTGTTTTGGTACCAGTAACATGCTGTTTTGGTTACTATAGCCTTGTAGTATAGTTTGAAGTCAGGTAGTATGATGCCTCTAGCTTTGTTCTTTTTGCTTAGGATTGTCTTGACTATGAGGGCTCTTTTTTGGTTCTATATGAAATTTAAAGTAGTTTTTTTCTAATTCTGTGAAGAAACTCATTGGTAGCTTGATGGGGATAGCATTGAATCTATAAATTACCTTGGGCAGTATGGCCATTTTCACGATATTGATTCTTCCTATCCATGAACATGGAAGGTTTTTTCATTTGTTTGTGTCCTCTCTTATTTCCTTGAGCAGTAGTTTGTAGTTCTCATTGAAGAGGTCCTTCACATTCCTTTTAAGATGTATTCCTAAGTACTTTATCCTCTTTGTAGCAATTGTGAATGGGAGTTCACTCTGGATTTGGCTGTTTGTCTATTATTGGTGTAAAGGAGTGCTTGTGATTTTTGCACATTGATTTTGTATCCTGAGACTTTGTGGAAGTTGCTTATCACCTTAAGGAGATTTTGGGCTGAGATAATGGGGTTTTCTAAATATACAATCATGTCATCTGGAAACAGAGACAATTTGACTTCCTCTCTTCCTACTTGAATACACATTCTTTCTTTCTTTTGCCTGATTATCCTGGCCAGAACTTTCAATACTATGTTGAGTAGGAGTGGTGAGAGGGGGCATCCTTGTCTTGTGCCAATTTTCAAAGGGAATGCTTCCAGCTTTTAGCCCATTCAGTATGATACTGGCTGTGGGTTTGTCATAAGTAGCTCTTTAAGATACATTCCATTATCTTTAAGATACGTTCCATGTATCTTTAAGATACATTCCATTAATACCTAGTTTATTGATAGTTTTTAGCATGAAGTGGTGTTGAATTTTATCAAAGGCCGTTTCTGCATCTATTGAGATAATCATGTGGTTTTTTTCTTTGGTTCTGTTTATGGATTATGTNTACTATAGCCTTGTAGTATAGTTTGAAGTCAGGTAGTATGATGCCTCTAGCTTTGTTCTTTTTGCTTAGGATTGTCTTGACTATGAGGGCTCTTTTTTGGTTCTATATGAAATTTAAAGTAGTTTTTTTCTAATTCTGTGAAGAAACTCATTGGTAGCTTGATGGGGATAGCATTGAATCTATAAATTACCTTGGGCAGTATGGCCATTTTCACGATATTGATTCTTCCTATCCATGAACATGGAAGGTTTTTTCATTTGTTTGTGTCCTCTCTTATTTCCTTGAGCAGTAGTTTGTAGTTCTCATTGAAGAGGTCCTTCACATTCCTTTTAAGATGTATTCCTAAGTACTTTATCCTCTTTGTAGCAATTGTGAATGGGAGTTCACTCTGGATTTGGCTGTTTGTCTATTATTGGTGTAAAGGAGTGCTTGTGATTTTGCACATTGATTTTGTATCCTGAGACTTTGTGGAAGTTGCTTATCACCTTAAGGAGATTTTGGGCTGAGATAATGGGGTTTTCTAAATATACAATCATGTCATCTGGAAACAGAGACAATTTGACTTCCTCTCTTCCTACTTGAATACACATTCTTTCTTTCTTTTGCCTGATTATCCTGGCCAGAACTTTCAATACTATGTTGAGTAGGAGTGGTGAGAGGGGCATCCTTGTCTTGTGCCAATTTTCAAAGGGAATGCTTCCAGCTTTTAGCCCATTCAGTATGATACTGGCTGTGGGTTTGTCATAAGTAGCTCTTTAAGATACATTCCATTATCTTTAAGATACGTTCCATGTATCTTTAAGATACATTCCATTAATACCTAGTTTATTGATAGTTTTAGCATGAAGTGGTGTTGAATTTTATCAAAGGCCGTTTCTGCATCTATTGAGATAATCATGTGGTTTTTTTCTTTGGTTCTGTTTATGGATTATGTTTATTGATTTGCATATGTTGAACCAGCCTTGCAATCCCAGGGACAAAGCCAATCTGATTGTGGTGGATAAGCTTTTTGATGTGCTGCTGGATTTGGTTTGCCAGTATTTTATTGAGGATTTTTGCACTGATGTTTATCAGGGATATTGATGTAAAATGTTCTTTTTTTGTTGTTGTGTCTCTGACAGGTTTTGATATCAGATGATGCTGGCCTCATAAAATGAGTTAAGGAGGAGTCCCTCTTTTCTCTTGTTTGGAATAGTTTCAGAAGGAATGGTACCAGTTCCTCTGTACCTCTGGTAGAATTTGGCTGGGAATACATCTGGTCCTAGACTTTTTTCGGTTGGTAGGCTATTAATTACTCTCTCAATTTCAGAACTTGTTATTGGTCTATTCAGGGATTCAGCTTCTTCCTGGTTTAGTCTTGGGAGAGTGTATGTGTCCAGGAATTTATCCATTTCTTCTAGATTTTCTAGTTTGTTTGCATAGAGGTGTTTATAGTATTCTCTGATGGTAGTTTGTATTTCTGTGGGATCAGTGGTGATATCCCCTTTATCATTTTTTATTGTATCTATTTAATTCTTCTCTCTTTTCTTCTTTATTAATCTGGCTATCAGTCTATGTATTTTGTTAATCTTTTCAAAAAACTAGCTCCAGGATTCATTGATTTTTTTTCAAAGGTTTTTACGTCTCTATCTCCTTCAGTTCTGCTCTGAATCTTAGTTATTTCTTGTCTTCCGCTATTGTGTGGGAGTCTAAGTCTCTTTGTAAGTCTCTAAGAACTTGCTTTATGAATCTGGGTTTCCTGTATTGGGTGCATATATATTTAGGATAGTTAACTCTTCTTATTGCATTGATCCCTTTACCATTATGTAATGCTCTTGTCTTTTTTGATGTTTGTTTAAAGTCTGTTTTATCAGAGACTAGGATTACAACCCCTGCTTTTTTTTTGCTTTCCATTTGCTTGATAAATCTTCCTCCATCCCTTTATTTTGAGCCTATGGGTGTCTTTGCACATTAGACGGTCTCCTGAATGTGGCACACCAATGGGTCTTGACCCTTTATCCAGTTTGCCCATCTGTGTCTTTTAATTCTGGCATTTAGCCTGTTTACATTTAAGGTTAATATTGTTATGCGTTAATTTTATCCTGTCATTATGAGGCTAGTTGGTTATTTTGCTCGTTAGTTGATGCAGTTTCTTCATAGTGTCCATGGTCTTTACAATTTGGTATGTTTTGCAGTGGCTGGTACTGTTTTTTCCTTTCCATATTCAGTGCTACCTTCAGGCGCTCTTGCAAGGCAGGCCTGGTGGTAACAAAATCTCTCAGCATTTGATTGTCTGTAAAGGATTTTATTTCTCCTTCGCTTATGAAGCTTAGTTTGGCTGGATATGAAATTCTGGGTTGAAAATTATTTTAAGAATGTTGAATATTGGCCCCCACTGTCTTCTGGCTTGTAGGGTTTATGCTGACAGATCTGCTGTTAGTCTGATGGGCTTCCTTTTGTGGGTCACCTGACCTTTCTCTCTGGCTGCCCTTAACATTTTTTCCTTCATTTCAACCTTGGTGAATCTGAAGATTATGTGTCTTGGGGTTGATCTTCTTGAGGAGTATCTTTGTGGTGTTCTCTTTATTTTCTAAATTTGAATGTTGACCTGTCTTGCTAGATTGGGGAAGTTCTCCTGGATAATATCCTGAAGAGTGTTTTCCAAGTTGGTCCCTTCTCCCCATCACTTTCACGTATACCAATCAAATGTAGGTTTGGTCTTTTCACATAGTCCCATATTTCTTAGAGGCTTTGTTCATTCCTTTTCATGCCTTTTTCTCTTTCTTGTCTTTATACTTTCTTTCATTAAGTTGATCTTCAATCTCTGATATCCTTTCTTCCACTTGATCACTTCAGCTATTGATACACGTGCATGCTTCCTGAAGTTCTTGTGCTGTGTTTTTCAGCTCCATCAGATCATTTATGTTCTTCTCTAAGCTGGTTCTTTTAGTTAGCAATTCGTCTAAACTTTTTTACAAGGTTCTTAGTTTCCTTACATTGGGTTAGAACATGTTCCTTTAGCTCAGAGGAGTTTGTTATTACCCACCTTCTAAAGCCTACTTCTGTCAATTTAACAAACTCATTCTCTGTCCAGTTTTGTTCCTTTGCTGGTGAGGAGTTGTGATCCTTTGGATGAGAAGAGGTGTTCTTGTTTTGGAGTTTTCAGACTTTTTGTGCTGGTTTTACCTCATCTTCGTGGATTTATCTATCTTTGGTCTTTGATGTTGGCGACCTTCAGAAGGGGTTTCTGTGTGGATGTCCTTTTTGTTGATGTTGATACTCTTCCTTTCTGTTTGTTAGTTTTCCTTCTAACAGTCAGCCCCCTCTGCTGCAGGTCTGCTGGAGTTTGCTGGAGGTCCACTCCAGACTCTGTTTGCCTGGTTATCACCAGTGGAGGCTGCAGAAGAGCAAAGATTACTGCCTGCTCCTTCCCTTAGAAACTTCATCCCAGAGGGGCACCTGCCAGATGCCAGCTGGAGCTCTCCTGTATGAGGTGTCTATCGACCCTTGCTGGGAGGTGTCTCCCAGTTAGGAGGCACAGGGTCAGGGACCCACTTGAGGAGGTGGTCTGTCCCTTAGCAGAGCTTGAGCACTGTGCTGGGAGATCCGCTGCTCTCTTCAGAGCTGGCAGGCAGGAATGTTTAAGTTTGCTGAAGCTGCACCCACAGCTGCTCCTTCCCCCAGGTGCTCTGTGTCTCAGGGAGATGGGAGTTTTATCTATAAGCCCCTGACTGGGGCTGCTGACTTTCTTTCAGAGATGCCCTGCCCAGAGAGGAGGAATCTGCCAGAGGCAGTCTGGCTACAGCAGCTTGGCAGAGCTGTTGTGGGCTCCGCCCAGTTTGAGCTTCCTGGAGGCTTTATTTACACCGTGAGGGAAAAACTGCCTACTCAAGCCTCAGTAATGGCAGATGCCCCTCCCCTCACCAAGCTCCAGCATCCCAGGTCAATTTCAGACTGCTGTGCTGGCAGTGAGAATTTCAAGCCAGTGGATCTTAGCTTGCTGGGCTCCATGGGGGTGGGATCTGCTGAGCTGGACCACTTGGCTCCCTGGCTTCAGCCCCCTTCCCAGGGGAGTGAATGGTTCTGTCTCACTGGTGTTCCAGGCGCTACTGAGGTTTGAAAAAAAAAAAACTCCACAGCTACCTGAGTGTCTGCCCAAACAGTCGCCCAGTTTTGTTATTGAAACCCAGGGCCCTGGTGGTGTAGGCACCCGAGGGAATCTCCTGGTCTGTGGGTTGTGAAGACTAAGGGAAAAGTGTAGTATCTGGGCTGGAATGCACCATTCCTCATGGCACAGTCCCTCACAGCTTCCCTCAGCTAGGGGAGGGAGTTCCCTGACCCCTTGGCACTTTCTGGGTGAGGCAATGCCCCACCCTGTTTCAGCTCACCCTCCGTGGGCTGCACATACTGTCTATCCAGTCCCAGTGAGATGAGCCGGGAACCTCAGTTGGAAATGCAGAAATCACCCACTTTCTGCGTTGATCTTGCTGGAAGCTGCAGACTGGAGCTGTTCCTATTTGGCCATCTTGCCAGCCACTCCTAATGTTTGTTTTTTGAATTAAGCTTCTGGAACTTCTGTTTTGGTGACTCTCTTGTAATGAGCAGAATCCCAATGGGCAACAGAATGATAGACACTACAAAGACTTGAGTCCAAAACGTAGTTATACCATGATGATCATTTAAGAAACTGTTTTTCTATGAGACCACAGATTTAATTGACTTAAGTATGAAAAATTAGACCAAATTGATTTATTTTGCCATTTTGTGTTTTAGATTTGAAATCTTGACATCAGTCTTCACCCTACTGGAATGGTGAGAAGGGCAGGGGGCAAAGATTTCAAATAGACTTTGAAACTACAGGAAGCCAAGAATGTCTTTGAGTAGGGGAATGTTTTATTTGTATGTATCTTTGGCTCTTCATTTTGCTTTGAAAAGTATATTCTGTTAATACAATGAGGAGTTCTGTGTCTTCCTCTTTTTTTCTGTATCAAGATTAGTATTGAGTGACAAAAAGAACATTGGATGAAGAAGTATGAGCCATCTTGGCTTGGGCTTTACTGTTAGATCTACTAGTTATGTGACCTTGACAATGCTGTTAGTCAATTTACCTTACTTTTTCCTCATCTGGACAATTAGGTTATTTGGTTAGGTGACTTCTGCTGTCTTTTTCAACTCTGGAAATTCATGATCTCAGAGTAGTACTCAGGTGAAGTAGTGTTTTCTTCACTTCACTTAAGATTAGATATATTTCTATTTCTAATGATAAATGTTGATAAGAGGCAGGAAACATTCCTCAGGATAAGGTGAGCCCAAGACCAATGACAATAGCATGTTTGAAGTCACACATCTCTGAGCACACTGGTTTTGTTTACTCTCATTATTCTCTCCTGTATAAGGTTCCAGATAAAAAGATCCTGATCTTAAACCAACAATGTTAGCTGCTCGTTTGGATTATGTTGAAACTTAAAGGAAAAAGTCCCTCCTGGTTGATTAGAAAGCTATATTACCATAGTCTCAATAACAGAGAACAGTGCTATATTGTCATGGAAGTTCCTCTGTGGCAAAGAGAGGACTTCTGAGATTTCTTTTACTCTCCGTAGGGACAACACAATCAATACTCATGGGCAAGTAGGAGTGGAGTGTTAATATTTTGAACACTCACCAAATATGTGGCGATCAAATCTTTTCAGAGTAGTTTGTTTCTTAAACGGTAAACAAATTCAGAAATGTAATTTCCAGCCAAGTCTCAACCAAGATGATTTTGTTTTTTCTTTAACATAACCATTTCTCAGATAACAGACATCCCTTTCCCCAAAGGCATAAAGGATATAACAGTATAATTGCACTGAATGTTAAACACTCTCATAACCCTTCAAGTAATATTATTGACTATTCTTACAAAAAAAATTGGTTATGCACCTTCCTTCAAAGCAAGAAAGGATGCAATGAGGAAAGGATAGAGAACTATGACTAGTCACTTGTGCAAGGGATAATCTGGACAAACTACCTTTCAAGGATAAAGGCAAAAGGAAGTTTTGGACATTCACAAACTCAAGAATTACTGCTCTGAGGGCCCCTTCTTAAGAAATCTATTGGAGGGCAAACTTCAGCTAACCAAGAGGTAGCTGGAAGAGGACCAGCAAAAGTCAAGGCAGCTTTTTTCCTACTGTTGCTGCTGCTAAAGGAGTTCATGAGGACTAAGTACTATTCTGAGGTGCATCTTAACAGTCTGTCTGCTGTCACTCTGACAATGTCACTGACAGTGTCTGTGCTGTCATAATATTCCTGGTAGCTTATACTTGTCATAGTAAAGTCTATTTTGGCATAGAACAAGAACATAATACTGTGCCCCAAAGTCATAGAGGACGGAAAAAAAAATCGGCCAATGCTATTTGTGCAATGTTCTTTCTAAGTGACCCCCTGTTCTGGTTGAGTGTTTGAATGAAATGATTGCTAAAATTCTTCTAAGTGGTGATATTTGATGATTTTATAGCAGTTTGACATGGCATAAAGTACTCAAGACTTTGGACTGCATGTCACCATTTCCTCCTTAAAACTGCCATGAACAATGAAATTAGTTAATGCTGGCAAAGTGCCATCTTTAAAACAGAGGAGATGTGTCACAACTCACAATGAGGGAAACATACTGAAATTTTTCAGCCAGCCAGCCAGCTTCCCAGACCATCAAATAGAATCAAATTGTAAAGGGTGGCCCTGCCTTGAAGCACTCCTAAAATGAGAATTCTGGGAGAAGCCTTTCCAATGGTTTGGGTTAACTTGAAGGTAGGCCCTATTATTCACATTCTGAAAAGACCTTAGACACTATTTGTTGTAATTCTATCCTTTGCAGAAGATACTGCAGGAGAGGAAATTCAGATTTGACTAAAGTCCCAGAGGAAGTAACTTACTGAGCCAGAACCATATCAAGTCCTTTTTGCCTCCTGCACTTCAAATTTCCATTTTCTCCAAGCTCCTGAACACACCAACTTCCCCTTCAAGCTTAACAAGTTGGATGGGCTTAAGTGGGTTTCTACCTCACAGAAAAAGTAACAATAAAACAAAAACTTTCTCAACTTTCTGCCACCAACTTTAATCTTTCTACTTCCCTCTCCTGCTAAGAGAAAGGAGGCCTCCACTCTTTCCTAGGCTAATCTTTTCCCCAGTGTTGTATCATACTTTTCTCCTCAGAACTGTCATGAACCACCAATCACCTTCTAAGGACCTTGATCAACTGATTATCCCCTGTATCCTCAAGCTCTTCCTGTTTTTTTTTTTTTTTTTTTTTGAGACAGAGTCTCACTTTTGTTGCCCAGGCTGAAGTGCAATGGTGTGATCTCGGCTCACTGCAACCTCTGCCTCTTGGATTCAAGCCATTTTCCTGCCTTCACCTCCCAAGTAGCTGGGATTACAGCCATGCACCACCAAGCCCAGCTAATTTTTGTATTTTTAGTAGAGATGGGGTTTCACCATGTTGGCCAGGCTGGTCTCGAACTCCTAACCTCAAGTGATCCTCCTGCCTTAGCCTCCCAAAGTGCTGGCATTACAGGTGTGAGCCACCACACCTGGCCACCAAGCTTTTTCTATTGAGTTTTCCACACTCAAGGACTTTTCAACTTTATTGGTTACGTTTTATGCTATGCCTTTTAGTAAAAAGAGAAAAAGAGATTTGAAGTAAATATGACTAAATTTAGTATTTGTTGATTCTGGAGCTGAGCAAATAGGCATTTATTATTTTAATCTGTGTCTTTTGTATCACCATTTTTCCTTCCTTCCAAAGATAAGAGATTGAGAACAGTGTTATGGGCTCAGTCAAGATCAGAGACCATAAATGCAAAATGGTTTCCATCTATGGAGACCACATAAAGTCACTGCTTCCCTTTGATTTTCACAGAGTGAAGGAAGTTTTGAGTCCTGCTGACTGAGGTTAAGAA
>NW_016806447.1:2843560-2875852 GCF_001698545.2 Rhinopithecus bieti
AAAAAAAAAAAAAAAAAGAAAAAGAAAAGTGCATTGGGAGAGTCTTCTGTTTACATTTGAGTAGGGGATTTCCAAACTCCACTTTAGCAGCTGTGAAATGATTTATTTATAGGTGGCCCAAAAGCTAGCTGGAAGTGATCATTTGGAATTTTTAAAACCTTTTCAGTAATTTTACTAAAACATGATCAACCATTATAAAAACACAACCAAGGTTCATTCATTTATTGGATTCTCAAATATATGCTGGCAAGTAGTATACAAGCTAATCAATGAGAAGATCAGTCAGAATTTTACTTTCTACTACTACTTCTAATTTCATAAAGAAAATTGCAGCTGTTTCAGAAAACTCATTTTACTTTCCCATTTCCAGATCTCCATTCCCTGTCAGATTTACATTCATTCTTTCCTCCTTTCTAGTTGTTATGGAGTAACTGCCCTCCCTCTGCATCCAAGGCCAATCTCTCCTGCTGTGCCCAGGACCCCCCTCCCTTTCTGTTTCGGAACTTCATGCCACGTCTTTGTCTCTTTTATCTTCTGTCTTCAACATTTTCCCCTCCATTAGTTCATTTCAATAGGATTCCATTAGTCTTGCACACACACACACACATACACACACACACACACACCCCAACTCTATTGATCTCACATCCATCTCCAGCTGACCCCCAACTCTTACCATCACAACCAAACCCCTCAAAAGTAAATTTAAAACTTTTTTTAAAGGTGAACTTCTGTCCTCTTTCCATTTCCTTATTCTCTTTCATTCTTCAACCCTGTCCATCTGGCCTTACCACCACACCACTATGTTTATTTCAAGATAATAAAGATATTTATTTCAAGAAATTGGCTTATATTGATTGTGGGAGTTGGTAGGTCTGAAATCTGTAGGGCAGGGCAGCAGGCCTGAAACTCCTAGGCAGGAGCTGATGCTATAATCCATAAGCAAAATTGCTTCTTCCTCAGAGAAACCAGAATTTTGCTCATAAAGCCTTTCAATGGATTAGATTCAATCTAGGCCACCTGGATTATTGAAGATAATAATATCCTTATTATATACTTAAGGTCAACTGACAGTAGATGTTAACTGCACCCACAAAATACCTTCACAGCAACATCCAGATTAGTGTTTAATGGAATAATTGTATACCATAACCTAGCCATATTGGCATCTAAAACTAATCATCGCACTCACTCCCACTAAGTGGGCGGGATAGGCATTCACAGTACACTGGTAACTCCAGATGAACTGCTAACAGTCTTTCATATAGCCTTGAGTTAGTGGAAGAAGTTGGACTGGGATGCAGTCACAACAAAGGCCTAGAAACCCCATGGGGTTCTAAAGTTGAGATGGCTTCTGTGATGGCTCATTTTATGTATCAACTTGACCGCTCCGTGGGGTGCCCATATTAATTAAACACTGTTTCAGGGTGTGCATGTGAAGGTATTTCTGGACGAGATAAGCACTTGAATTGGTTGACTCAGTCAAATAGATTGCCCTCCTCAATGTGGGTGGGCAGCATCAAATCCACTGAGGAGCCTGAATAGAACAAAAACCCAGAGGACACCGGGGTTCAGGCCTTGGGATGTGGACTGAAATTACACCACCAGCTTTCCTGGGTCTCCAGCTTACAGATGGGAATCATGAGATTTCTCAGCCTCCATTATCATGTGAGTCAGTTCCTCGTATCTTTATATGACTTCACAGGACTGCTTTGTAATACATACATATTACATATAATATATAATACAGATGGATATGAGATATATTAATATATATCATATATGATATATATTAATATATCATATATAATATATGGATTTTGAGAGAGAGATAGACAGACACTATTGTTTCTGTTTCTTTGAAGAACCCTGGTTTATACAGCTTAAGCACTGTTCTGAGATTGGGCCCTCAATATACCTCTCTTTCTCATAGTGGGTTCCCTAACATTGGTGGTATTCACCTATAGGCTAGCAGCAATTTGGGAGGGATAGAATAGAGGGGATTCAAGAATTTAATGACTACTAGAACCACAGGTAACATTGCTGATGATTTTATAGGTCTTACTCCATCTTTGCCACTTAAAAGCCACCTACAAACGGAGCTCACAATATCTGTCTTGTCCACTTCACAGGACTGCTTTAAAAGTTTACTGAGGAAAGTTACATGATTCTGCCTAGCTGAAATTTAATGTTGTTACCATCATCAAAATATACTTTCCAAGTGCAAAGGATCTGCTAGCAATCATATGCATCCCTTACCTTCAATATTTCTGTTGAGAGTGGAAGGAGGGATCAAAGTTTAAACTAGAATGGTGATGAAACTACTATAATGACTGTCTTATCTAGTGAAACTGAAGTATCACTACCTTGAGCAAAAGCAGGGAAGTAATTACTTCTATTTTGTGCAGAAGGTTTCTCAAGCTCCTAAGGTCATAGCCCCTAAAGAAAGCCAGCTCTTCCCATTTACTATCTCCCTCCTTCCCTCCCTTCCTCCCTTCCTTCTGCAGTCTCACCCTGTTGCCCAGGCTGGAGTGCAGTGGCACGATCCCAGCTCACTGCAACCCTCACCTGTTGGATTCAAGTGATTCTCCTGCCTCAGCCTCCAGAGTAGCTGGGATTACAGGTGCCCCCCGCCCTACCACGCCCGGCTAATTTTTTTTTTTTTTTTTTTTTTTTGTATTTTCAGTAGAGATGGGGTTTCACCATGTTGCCCAGGCTGGTCTCAAATTTTGGACCTCAAGTGATCCGTCCGCCTTGGCCTCCCAAAGTGCTGGGATTACAGGCGTGAGCCACTGCGCCTGGCCTCTTAAGTTTTGTGGGTACATAGTACGTGTATATATTTATGAGGTACATGAGATGTTTTGATACAGGCATGCAATGTGATATAAGTACATTATAGAGAATGGGATAACCATCCCCTCAAGCATTTATCATTTGAGTTACAAACAATCCAATTAAATACTCTATTTTAAAATGTACAGTTAAATTGTTCTTGATTATAGTCACCCTTATTGTGCTATCAAATACTAAGTCTTATCTATTCTTTCTGACTATATTTTTTGGTATCCACGAAGCATTCCCACCTCCCCACCAGCCCCCTACTATGCTTTCCAGCCTCTGGTAACCATTCTTCTACTTTCTATGTCCACAAGTTCAATTGTTTTGATTTTTAGATCCCACAAATAAGTGAGAACATGCAATGTTTGTCTTTCTGTGCCTGGCTTATTTCATTAACATTCCAGTTCCATCCATGTTGTTGCAAATAACTGGATCTTATTCTTTTTTATGGCTGAATAGTACTCCATTGTGTATATGCACCACATTTTCTTTATCCGTTCATCTGCTGATGGACACTTAGGTTGCTTCCAAATCTTAGCTATTGTGAAGAGTGCTTCAACAAACATAGGATATGTTTGTTGAAATATATCTCTTTGATATACTGATTTCCTTTTGGATATATACCCAGCAGCATTGCTGGATCATATGGTAGCTCAATTGTTAGTTTTTTTGAGGAACCTCCTAACTGTTCCATAATGGTTGTACTAATTTGTACTTCTACCAACACTGTAGAAGGGTAACCTTTCCTCCACATCCTCGCCAGAGTTATTGCACATCTCTTGGATATAAACCATTTTAACTGGAGTGAAGTGATATCTTATTATAGTTTTGATTTGCGTTTCTCTGATGATCAATGATGTTGAGGACCTTTTCATATGCCTGTTTGCCATTTGTATGTTTTCTCTTGAGAAATGTATGTTCAAATCTTTTGTCCCTTTTTTGATAGGATTATTAGATTTTTTCTTATAGAATTGTTTGAGCTCCTTATATGTTCTGGTTATTAATATCCTTTGTCAGATGGGTAGTTTGCAAATATTTTCTCCTGTTCTATGGTTTGTCTCTTCATTTTTTTGATGTATGCTTTGCTGTGCAGAAGCTTTTACACTTGATATGATCCCATTTGTCTTTTCTTTTTCTTTCTTTTTTTTCTGCTTTAGTTGCCTGCGCTTGTGGGGGTATTGCTCAATAATTTTTTGCCCAGACCAATGTCCTGGAAATATTCCCTAATGTCTTCTTATAGTAGTTTCATAGTTTGAGGTCTTACATTTAAGTTTTAATCCATTTTGATTTGATTTTTGTATATGATGATAGGAGCTTAGTTTCATTCTTCTGATATGGATATCCAGTTTTCCCAGCACCATTTATTGAAGAGACTGTCTTTTCTCCAGTGTATGTTCTTGGCATCTTTGTAAAAATGAATTCACTGTGGGTGTGAAGATTTGTTTCTGGGTTCTCAATTCAGTTGCATTGGTCTATGTGTCCATTTTATGCCAGTGCCATACTGTTTTATTACTCTAGCTCTATAGTATAATTTGAAGTCAGGTAATGTGATTCCTCCAGTTTTGTTCTTTTTGCTTAGGATAACTTTGGATGTTCTTGGTTGTTCATGGTTTCATATAAATTTTAGGGTTGTTTTTCTTATTTCTGTGAATAATGTCATTGGTATTTTGATAGGGATTGCATTAAATCTGTAGATTGCTTTGGGATGTATGAACGTTTTAACAATATTGATTCTTCCAGTCAATGAACATAGAATACTTTGTTATTTTTTGGTGTCCTTTTCAGTTTCTTTCATTGGTGTTTTATAGTTTTCATTATAGAAATCTTTTACTTACTTGGTTAATTTATAGGTATTTCATTTTATGTGTGGCTATGGTAAATGGAATTACTTTAAAATTTTTTCCGATTGTTCACTGTTGACATATAGAAATGCTACTGATTTTTGTATTTGGATTTTGTATCCTGCAACTTTACTGAATTTGTTGATCAGTTCTAATAGTTTTCTTGTGGAGTCTTTAGGTTTTTCCAAATATAAGATCATATCATCTGCAAACAGGGATAATTTGACTTCATTTCCAATTTGGATGTCCTTTATATCGTTCTCTTGTCTGATTGCTCTAGCTAGGACTTCCAGCAATATGTTGAATAACAGTGGTGACAATAGTCCTTCTTATCATGTTCCAAATCTTAGAAAAGAGGTTTCAGTTTTTCCCCATTCAGTGTGATACTAGCTGTGGGTCTGTTATATATGACTTTTATTATGTTGAGGTATGCTCCTTCTATCCCCAGTTTTTTAATGGTTTTTTTAATCATGAAGCAATGTTGAATTTTATCAAATGCTTTTTCAGCATCAATTGAAATGATCATATGGTTTTTATCTTTCATTATGGTATTATGTATCACATTCATTGATTTGCATATGTTGAACCATCTTTGCATCCCAGGAATAAATCTCACTTGGTCATAATGAATGATATTTCTAATGTATTGTTGAATTTGATTTGCTAGTATTTTGTTGAGGATTTTTGTATCAATATTCATCAGAGACATTGGCCTTATTTTTTTGATGTGTCTTTGGTTTTGGTATCAGGGTAATACTGGCCTTGTAGAATGAGTTTGGTAGTATTCTCTCCTGTTCTGTTTTCTGGAGTATTTTGAGTAGGATTAGTATTAGTTCTTTAAATGTTTGGTAGAATTCAGCAGTGAAGCCATCAGGTCCCAGGTTTTTCTTTACTGGAAAACTTTTATTAGGGCTTCAATCTCGTTACTTGTTATTGGGCTGTTCAAGTTTTGGATTTCTTCCTGGTTCAATCTTGGTAGATTGTATGTATCTAGGAGTTTGTTCTTCTAGATTTTCAAATGATTGGCATATAGTTGCTCATAGTAGCCACTAGTGATCCTGTGAATTTCTGCACTCCTAGTTGTAATGTCTCCTTTTTATCTCTGATATTATTTATTTGGATCCTCTCTTTTTTCTTAGTCTGGCTAAAAGTTTGTTAATTTTGTTTAAGTTTTCAAAAAACAACACGTTTCGTTGATCTTTTTTATTTTTTATTTCAAACTCATTTATTTTTGCTCTGATCTTCATTATTTCTTTTCTTCTACAAATTTTGGGTTTGGTTTCTCTTGCCTTTCTAGTTCTTCAAGATGCATTGTTAGATTGTTCACCAGAAGCTTTTCCTCTTCTTTGATGTAGGCATTTACAGCTATAAATTTTCCTCTTAGTACTGCTTTTACCATATCACATAGGTTTTGGTATGTTGTGTTTCCATTATCAATTGTTTCAAGAAAATTTTCAATTTCCTTCTTATCATTGACCCACTGGTCATTCAGAAGCATATTGTTTAATTTCTATGTATTTTTATAGTTTCCAAAATTCCTCTTGTTATTAATTTATAGTTTTATTCCATTGTGGTCACAGAAGATGCTTAATATTATTTCATTTTTTTTGAATGTGTTAAGACTAGTTTTGTGACCTAACAAATAATCTATCCTTTAGAATGACCCATGTGCTGAGGAAAAGAATGTGTACGCTGCAGCTCTGGGATGAAATGTTCTGTAAATATTAGATCCACTTAGTCTGTAGTGCAGATGGAGTCTGATGTTTCCTTGTTGATTTTCTGCCTGGAAGATCTGTCCAATGCTGAAAGTAGGGTATTTACATCTCCAGCCATTATTGTATTGGGGCCTATCTCTCTGTTTAGCTCTATTGATATTTTCTTTATATATCTGGGTCATCCAGTGTTGGGTGCATATATATTTAAAATTTTTCTATCTTCTTGCTAAATTGACTCCTTGATAATTACATGGTGACCTTTTTTTCATATAATTTTTGTCTTGAAATCTATTTTGTCTGATACAAGTATAGTGACTCTTGCTCTTTTTTGGTTTCCATTGGCATGGAATATCTTTTTCCATCCTGGTATTTTCAGTCTATGTGTCTTTATAGGTGAAGTGTGTTTCTTGTAGGCAACAGATCAATGGGTCTTGTTGTTTCATCCATTCAGCTAGTCTTGGTCTTTTGATTGGAGGGTTCTGCCCATTTACATTCAGTGTTATTATTGATAAGTAAGGACTTACTCCTGCCATTTTGTTATTTGTTTTCTGGTTATTTAATGGTCTTCTCTTCCTTCTCTTTCCTTACTGTCTTCTTCTAGTGAAGGTGATTTTCTCTGGTGATACAATTTTGTTTCATTTTATTTTTTGTATATCCATCGTATGTTTTTTGGTTTGAGGTTACCACAAAGCTTGCAAACACTATTTTAACCTGATAACACGATTTGCATAAACAAACAAGCAAAAGAAAATAAAATTCTACACCTTAACTTTGTTGCCCCACTTTTAACTTTTGTTTCTATCTTATTGTACTATGTATTGAAAAGCTATAGTTATTGTTTTTAATTCATTTACCATTTAGTCTTTCTACTTAGGACAAGAATAGTTTACACACCACAGTTACATATTCTGTGTTTTTCTGTGTAGTTACTATTACCAGTAAGTTGTACCTTCAGGTGATTATTTATTGTTCATTAATGTCCCTTTCTTTTTGAAATATCCCCTTTGCATTTTTTGTAGGACGGGTCAGGTATTGATGAAATTTCTCAGCTTTTTTCTGGGAAAGTATTTGTTCATTCTTCATGTTTGAAGGATATTTTTGCCAGATATACTATTCTAGGGTAAAAGTTTAAATCCCAAGCTGCTGTATAATTATCAAGTGGAGTAAAGTGGTATTGGTCCAAAAAGGCATTTTAAACACACCAATAATAAACAGATTTCAAATGAGATTTCGAATGATCTAATCAACCACCACTGTGGCTATCACTTTGTTTCCATCCAAACGTATTGTAGCAACTAAATTTAAATACTAAACATGTTGGAGCCTTTGAGAAGCCTTCTTTGATGATGTCACTGAAATAAAAACTTGTAATACTAATTTGGCCCCTAACAATATAATCATGAACCCCATAACAACTTTTGGACTTCTGTATTATTAATGAAATTTTAAAGTAAATCTAGATATGTTAATTCATTCATCCCAAAATTTTTGAGGAAGCGGCAATGACATCTGTTGAACACTGCTCAACAAGATGTTGTGCCAGGTATTGTGCATTCTTTGACTTCTCTGAACAATTTTATTTAATATGTATTGTCCCCATTTTGTAAGGAAACTGAGATTTAAATAGTTTTAATAACATAGCAAAACCCTTAGTGCTATTAAATGGCAGAGCTAATATCTGAGCCTATTTTTCTATCACCTCAATCACAACACCTTGCATGGGGAGGCAGAATGACCCCAACCATATGAAATTCCAGACATCAAAAATGAGTAAGATAGTTCCTGCCCTCAAGAGCTTAGTCTTTCCTTCAAGACAAGAACCAGTGAAATGCTTGTTGGTTTGTAAAATATGCTCATGATGTATCTTTCCCCCAGAGCAACCCTACCATACCCATCCACACTCTCTTAGTGCTATCTCATACACTCCATGTGGAAAACACATGATAACAGAGAATCATTAGATGTTTCTCCTCTACTTAGCCTCTGACTTATGCTACTTTATTCCAGCAGTCATCTTGAATCTATTCCTGTTATCATCCCCAAACTTAATTTAGCTTTTTTCTCTCCTCAGTAGAAATATACTACCTGGTGCTATATGACCCCTGTTGCAGATGATGTCAATCCTCCTCTTGTAATTCCTATACTCACATTGGGGACAGTCCCCATATGGGCTGATGGCTTCTTGAGTCTTCCTACTTGATGGTGTTCTCTATCCTGAGGAGCTTCCTCAGCCCATATACAGAGCAGGAAGAAAGTGCCAGAGTGTTAAAACCCCCAGAGGGACTGCTCAGCCAACGAAGCTATAGAAATTGATGGATAAATATTCTGACCTCATTCTCCAGTGGGAAAGTTCTGAGAAACGTTCAACACAGTCTCTGAGAGGGTTCCAGGAGCATTGAGCTCCAGAAGTCATTGTCATCAATGGAATTTTTATTGGCTTTCTTTTCTTCCCTATTAATTGAAGACTGGGATCCCCAGGCAGCTGACTCTGAGAAGGACATTATTGTTCAAGAGATTTACTGGAAAGGGCTTTCAGAATTAATCCCTGTGTAGGAAAAGGAAGGAAGCAGGATTGGGATGAGGGAGAAGTTTGAATGTATCAATGTTTGAAGCATCATTTGACTACACAGGGAGATCTGAAGCCAGGATGGCCCTTTAAAGTTGTCTGAATTGTGGTAAAGGGAATGAGCCATAATGACCTGCATTGACAACTTATTTTCAGATTTTTGGATTCAGTCTGTCTCCAGGAAAAGGAATAATCTTGTGAGGTGGTTCTCTTCAGCTGAGGGAAGTTTTGGAGAGGGCCAACAACTAAGGAGTGCTAGCCAGCACTCCCAGCAACTTGAGAGTAAACCCTTCAGTCATGAAGAGGGATCTAGGCAGTGCATCAAGGCATCCACCGAAGTCCACTCCTCCATTCAGATTCACTTCATCTGAGTTTTAGAGAAGCTCCTCTAGAATTCTGGTGGGCCTCCTTTCCCAGGGTAAACTTATAAAAGGAAAGTCAGAAAGACAAACTATAGTCTACACAGCTAGCGCTAATCTTAAAGGTATAACTGATACCCATTATCTTCCTCCTTTGCTATCCATTGTGGATTTCCCTCATCCTCAGCTAGCACTTCTGCGATCTTGGTGGCTTATTTCACTCAAGGACTCCTAGCCTGGTCAACCTGTGACTGCTGCACTTGTCCACTTACAGGCAAAATTGGGCAAGGGAATATCAAGAGATGCATAAGTAAATTTCTTGCGTGCCAAATGTATTGCTATATGCCGTTTTGCATATGTAAAGGCAGTCTGACTTCCCCTTGATGTTCTACCAAGATAGTTACTTTTATTGCTTGTTCTGTGGAATGAGTATCCAAAGTTCCCAGGGGTTGCCATAACCTAAAGCTTAAGAGGACTTTTACCATATACCCAGGTAGAAACATTTCTCTTTTTGGAAACAATATACCTAAACCAAAGGGCCTACCTGTGGCCTGTGGTTGAACATATCTGTGGCTCAGCTTACATCCTTGCATTCACTTGGCTATATTGACTGAGGTGTATTCCCAGATAGGAATACTCTTACTCCAGAAACCTGAGAGGCCCACCAGGTATCATGCTTCCTTCTTCATGGTAGGAAGTGCATGATGCAATAATTTAATCTTTTCTTTGAAGGGGATGATCTGGCATGTTTCAGCCCACTGGATTCTAAAAAAATCCTGGATAGGGATGACTCCTGAACCTTCATAGTTTTTATTTCACCCTTTCTGGAGGACATGTCTTCCTAAGGTCATGAACAGACTTGCCACTTGTTCATCCAGTCAGATTAGCATGATGCCATCAATATAGTGGACCAATGTGAAATTATAACGGTATGTTGGACTATAACAGAACAAGAAAGTAAACCTAGTCCTGGGGCAACACTATAAATGTAATATTTGTGGCATGCTGTAGCAGCTCCAAGTGAATGCAAACTGTTTCTGATCTTCCTTTTTGATGGGATTAGAAAAGAACATATTTGCCAGATTAATAAATGTGTACCACTGCTCTATCAAAAATGCCACACTTGCCCCAATGATAAAATTAGTATAAATATTTGGTTAGGTTTGCAATTGGTTATTTTCAGGATCCATCTGGATTTTGTATAAGGCATATTGGTGAATTAAATGGAGATATGATGGGGACCAGCACCACTTCATCCTTTAAATCTTTGAGTGTGGCATGATTCTTTGCAATTTTCCCCATGATATAATATTCTTTTTGATTTACCGGTTGGAGGAGGGGAAACAGTTTCAGAGGCTTATCCTTGGTCTTTCACATGGTAATTGCTCTTATCTCACAGACCAAGGAACCAATGTTGGGCTTTTGCCAATTTCTCAGTATGTCCATTTTAATTATACATTTAGTGATTGGGAATACAACCATTGGGTAGGTCTGTGAAAACATAGAACTCACTGTGAGCTTGATCTGGGCCATGATGATGTTTTACATTACAGATACATTTGTCCCTATATCCAACTGTCCTCAAAATATGTGGGTATTCCTCTTTCCCCAGGGTATAGTTTCCTTAGTAAACAACTTTATATCTGATTGAAGTAGATCTGGGTGAATTATTTTCAAATGCACCTCTTTTGATGTTGCAGGATATTTTCTGTTTCTCCCTGGAAGGTATTTCTCTACACACCCTTCCTATGGCTACCTAATGGCTTGGCTTCTAACTAATTGGCATTGGGAGTTTATCGGGGGAACCAGCCCCTGATATTTCAATGTAGGTTCTTTTCTATTTTCCATAAGTGTTGGCTGCTCTGAGAAATAAAGGGAAATAGTACAAAAGAGAGAAATTTTAAAGCTGGGTGTCCGGGGGAGATATCACATGTCAGCAGGTTCCATGATGCCCCGAGGCATAAAACCAGCAAGTTTTTATTAGCAATTTTCAAAGGGGAGGGAGTGAACGAACAGGGTGCGGGTCCCAGAGATCACATGCTTTAAGGGCAACAAAAGATCACAAGGCAGAAGGTCAGGGCAAAACTAGAATTACTAATGAAGTTCCATGTCCCACTGTGCATGCATTGTCATTGATAAACATCTTAACATGGTTCAAGAGCAGAGAACTGGTCTGACTAGAATTTGCCAGGCTGCAATTTCCTAATCCTAGCAAGCCTGGGGGTGCTGCAGGAGGCTAGGGCACGTTTCATCCCTATCTGCAACTGCATAAGGCAGACATTCCCAAAGTGGCCATTTTAGAGGTCCCCCTGAGAATGCATTCTTTCCCCAGGGCTGTTAATTATTAATATGCCTTACTGGGGAAAGAATTAAGCAATATTTCTCTTACCCATTTTCAGCAATAAGAGAAATATGGCTCTGTCCTACCTGGTTCCCAGGCAGTCAGACCTAATGGTTGTCTCCCTTGTTCCCTGAACATTGCTGTTATCCTGTTCTTTTTTCAAGGTGCCCAGATTTCATGCTGTTCAAACACACATGCTTTATGAACAATTTGTGTAGTTAACGCAATCATCACAGGGTCCTGAGGCGACATACATCCTCTGCTTACGAAGATGACAGGATTAAGATATTAAAGACAGGCATAGGAAATTATAAGAGTATTAATTTGGGGAATTAATATATGTCCATGAAATCTTCACAATTTATGTTCTGCCACGGCTTCAGCAGGTCCCTCTGTTCGGGGTCCCTGACTTCCTGCAACAGGATTTAAAGGAACAGGCAAGTAGCAGACTGCAAGCAGTCTGAGCAGGAGCTTGACGCTTGCCAAGACTTCTCCTGCTTGTCCCAGGATTAATTCCAGGCCCATCAATTCCTTCTGTTGGCAGTTTGTCCACACATTGGGCACCCCAGTTTTTGTAGCCCTTACCCAAGGGATGGCTCCTCCTGACTCTGGGAGCAGAGAGGACTGAACATATGCGAGTCTCCCTAGAGCACAGAACAAAGAGATGATTTTTAGATGGGTTTGCAACCATTTCCAGGAGCTACACCTCCTACAAGCAGCACAAAGAAGGCATTAAAAGTGCAGCTATTTGTTTCTCTCTGGAAAGGGTTTTTCTGCACACCCTGCTGGGAGCTACCTGACAGAGTGGCTTATAACTAACTTGTATCAGGGAGTTAAAGGGGCAAACAGTAGACCTATGAAAGCCTGAACAGGAGCTCAGCACTTCTTGAGGCTTCCCCCTTGGCTACCCCAGTGATTAATCCAGATCTGCTAATTATTTACGGAATGAGTTTGTCCATGCACTAGTGTTACAACTTCTATAGCTCCCACCATGAGATGGCCTCTTTAACCACCTAGCTCTGGGAGTTGTTGGGGCTCTGCATTTAGGTCCCTATAGATCACAGAAAACAATTAGGTGGACATACAATGAACCCACTGCCAGTGGCCATCCTCCCCCAGGATCACAGAGGGTGCAGCTTGTATGTGAGTGAAGACGCTTGCCTCAGATTCTCTCCTTGGCTTAGTGCAGAAAGAGTGGAAGATAAACATCCACCCTCAGCTACACCACGAAGATAGAAGGGATTGGAACATGCATGTAATAACCTAACTTTTCCAGATTTATCTAGATGGTATGGCTATATTTTACCTGTTTTGGGGGTACACGGCCCATCCTAATTTTCTAAGGGGCAACAAAAACATAGCAGTTTGGTCAAACACAAAGATCTGAGAGGTACCTTAGACTTTCTGGCCAGTTAGGTTGGTGAGATCCTTCTCCTGTACAAAACCAGTCTTGACAAAACTGAGAGAAAGCTGTATCTAATGCTCAGAAACCACCACAGAGAGTCAAGGAAAATGAAGAAACAGGGAAACATGTTCCAAATAAAAGAACAGGATAAATACCTAGAAACCAGTCCTAGTGAAATAGAAACATTATTTACCTCATAGAGAGGTTTTTAAAGGTCATAAACATACTCACCAAGGTCAAGAGAATAATTAAAGAACAAACTGAGAATTTCAACAGAGACAGAAAGTACAAAAAAGTACCAAACAAACCATAGAGTTGAAGAACTGAATTGGAAAATACAATAGAGGGGTTCAACAGCATGTTGGAGCAAGCAGAAGGAAAAAAATCAGTGAACTTAGAGACAGGTCACTTGAAATCATCGGTTCTGAGGAACAAAAGGAAAAATGAGTGAAAAACAGGGAAGACGGTTTAAGGAACTTATGAGACACCATCAAATGGAACAACATACACGTTAGAGTGCGTCAGAAGGAGGAGAGAGAGAAGGAAAACAAAAAAAAAAAGAACATATTCAAAGAAATAATAGCAGAAAACTTCGTAAGCCTGGGGAGGGAAATAGAAATCCAGACATGTCTCAATCAAATGGTTAAAAGTTAAACATGAATTTTGAAAGCAGCTAGGGAAGAGTTAATTGTTATATACAAGGGAATACCCATGAAATTATCACAGATTTTTCAGCAGAAATCTTGTAGACCAAATGGGAATGAAATGATACAGTAAAAATCCTGAAAGAATAAAAAACCTGCCAACCAAGAATGCTATACCCAGTAATCCAGTATCTCAAAAATGAAGGGGAGATAAAGACTGTCTCAGACAAACAAACACTGAGGGACTTTACCACCAGTAAATCTGCTTTGCAAGAAATGCTAAGGAGAGTTCCTTCAAGATGAAGGAAAAGGATGCTAATTAGTAACATGAAAACATAGGAAAGTATAAAACTCACTACATTGTGAAAAACAACTACATTGTGAAATTCAAAACACTCTAATACTGTGATGTTGGTGGGCAAAATTAAGTATACCTCTCGTATAAAGGCTAAAAAACAAACCTAGTAAAACCATAGCTACAAAAATTTATTAAGAAATAGAAATGCTTTGGGGACTTGGGGGGAAGGATAGAAAGAGGGTGAGGAATAAAAAACTACACATTGGGTATAGTACATACTACTTGGGTGATGGATACACCAAAATCTCAGAAATCACCACTAAAGAACTTATCCATGTAACAAAAAACACCTGTTCCCCAAAAATTACTAAAATAAAAAAATTAGTATTTCCTGTCCATATAAAAAATACAAATAATAAAAAAAATTGCCAGGCGCGATGGCTCACACCTGTAATCCCAGCACTTTGGGAGGCCGAGGCGGGCGGATCACGAGGTCAGGAGATCGAGACCATCCTGACTAACACGGCGAAACCCCGTCTCTACTAAAAATACAAAAAATTAGCCTGGCGTGGTGGTGGGCGCCTGTAGTCCCAGCCACTCAGGAGACTGAGGCAGGAGAATGGCATGAACCCAGAAGGCAGAGCTTGCAGTGAGCAGAGATCATGCCACTGCACTCCAGCCTGGGTGACAAAGCGAGACTCCGTCTCAAAAAAAAAAAAAAAAAAAAAAAAAAAAATTGTGCTATCAAAAATATAAAAATGGGTGGTGGGGGGTGTGTGAGGGGAAGTAAAAGAGTAGAGTGCTGTGTATGCAATCAAAATTAAGTTGCTCTCAGCTTAAAATAGCTTGTTATAAGTATACAATGTTTTATGTAAGCCTCAAGACAACCACAAAGCAAAACCCTATAAACAGCAAAAGCCTATAAGGTAGATAAAAGATAAAAAAGAGAAGCTTCAAAGCATACTGCTATAGAATATATCATACCACAAAGGGAGAAAATAAGAAAGGAAGAAAAAATAACCTACAAAACAACCAGAAAACAATGAACAAAATGACATTAGTCCTTATCAATAATTACTTTGAATGTAAATGGTTAAATTCTTCAATCAAAAGGCATAGAGTGGCTGAATGGATTTAAAAAAAAGAAAACACCAAAAACCCCAACTATATCTTGCCTACAAAAGACTTACTTCACTTTAGAGGATACTCATAGACTGAAAGTAAATAAATGGAAAAAGATAATTCATGTAAATGGAAACCAAAAGAAAGTAAGAGGAGCTAAACTTATATCAAACAAAATAAACTTTAAGTCAAAAAACTGTAAAAAGAGCTGATAAAAATCATTATATAATGGTAAAGGTGTCAATTCATCAAGAGAGTATAACAATTGTAAGTATATACGCACCTAACATTGGAGCCCCTAACTAAAGCAAACATTAAGAGATCATAAGGGAGAAATAAAGTGCAATACAATAATGGTAGGGAATTTTAATGCCCCACTTTTAACAATAGGTCATCCAGACAGAAAAATCAATAAGGAAAATTAGACTCAAACAACACTTTAGACCAAATGGGTTAACAGACACATGTAGATCATTGCATTTCAACAACAACAGCATACATTGTTCTCAAGTGCACAGGGAACATTATCTAGGATAGATAATATGTTAGGTTACAAAACAAGTCTTAAATTCAAGAAGATGGAAATTATACCAAGTATTTTCTCAGACTATAATGGTATGAAACTAGAAATCAGTTAGAGGACTAATCATGATAAACTCATGAACATGTGGAAATTAAACGTATGCTCATGAACAACTATTGGGTCAAAGAAGAAATTAAAAGATATCTTGGGACAAGCAAAAGTGAAAACACAGCATTCCAAAACTACTGAGATGCAACCAAAACAGTTTTAAGAGGCAATAAAAGGTTACAGTAAATGACAAGAAATATCTTAAATAAGCAACTTAATGTTGTACCTCAAGGAACTAGCAAAAGAAGAACAAACTAAACCCAAAGTCAGTAGAAGGAAGAACCTTTTTAATAAAGGATCTTCTTAATGAAGACCAGAATAAAAATAAGCAAAATAGAGGCAAACGCCCCCCCATCCAACAACAAAGGAACAGAAAAATAAACCCCAACAAAATGAAGAGCTACTTTTTTGAAAAGAGTTTTAACAATGACAAACCCTAAGCTAAACCATTAAAAGAAGACAGAAATAAAATCAGAAATGAAAGAAGAGACATTGTAACTGATAACACAGAGGTACAAAACATCATAACTACTATGAACAAGTGCATACAACAAATTGGATTACCTGGAAAAAAGTGGGTAAATTCCTAGAAGCATAACTCATCAAGACTGAATCATGAAGAAATTGGAAATCTTAGTAGTCCCAAAACAAGAAGACTGAATAAAAAGTCTCCTATCAAAGAAAAGTCCAGGGCCAGATGACCTCACCGCTGAATTTTACCAAGCATTTGATGAAGAACACCACTCTTTCAAACTTTTCCATGAAATTGAAGAGGAGTGAACACTTCCAAACTCATTTTATAAGGTCACCATTACCATAATACAAAAACCAGACAAAGACACTACAAGAAAAGAAAACTACAGGCCAATATCCCTGATTAACATAGAGGTAAAAGCCTCAAAAAAATATTGGCCAGCCACATTCAATTGCATGTTAAAAGGATCAATTCATCACAATCAAGTGGGATTTATTCCTGGAATGCAAGGAGGGTTCAACATAGGCAACTCAATAAATGTGGTTCATCATATTAACAGAATGAATGACAAAAATCATATGATCATCACAGTAGATGTAGAAAAAGCACTTGAAAAAATTTAACATTCTTTCATAATGAAGACTCTTAACAAAATAGGTACAGAATGAATGTTTCTCCACACAATAAAGGGTATATATGACAGTTCCAGAGCTAACATCATACTCAATTGTGAAAAGTTGAAGACTTGTCTTCTAAAATCAAGAACAAAACAAGGATGCCCATTTTCACCACTCTGTATTTAACATAGTACTGGAAGTCATAGCCAGAGCAATTAGGCTAGAAAAAATATAAAAGGCATCCAAATAGGAAAGGAAGAAGTGAAATTGTCTCTGCTGATAATATGATCTTATATATAGAAAACTCTAAAGACCCCACCAAAAAAGCTTCCAGAATTGATAAATTCAGTAAAATTGCAGGTTACAAAATCAACATACAAAATCTGTAGAATATCTATACACTAATAATAAACTATCTGAAAAATAAATTGGGAAAAGGACTTTTACGTCTACATTTACAGTAGAATTTAAAAATGCTCAGGAATAAATTTAACCAAGGAGGTGAAAGATCTGTATACTGAAAACTATAAAACACTGATGAAGGAAATTAAAGGCTCAACTAAATGGAAAAATATTCCCTGTTCATAAATTGAAAGACTTAATATTGTTAAAATGTTCATACTATTCAAAGACATCTACAGAGTCAATGCAATCCCTATCAAAATTTTGTCATTCTTCACAAAAAAGGAAAAACACTCCTAAAATTCATATGGAACCACAAAAGACTCCTAATAACTAAAGCAATCTTGAGCAAAAAGAACAAAGCTGAGGGCATCACAGTGACTTCAAACTACAAGCATACCTCATTTTATTGTGCTTCACTGTAAGGAACATGGCTGCACTGCAGCCAGGCAGGCACAGGCCAAGGCAAACATCCTGCATGACTCAGCAGGATTGGAGCACGGGCACACAATCCAGTGCCTTATATAATCACAGCTATGTAGACATAACATAGAGAAGCTCATCACCTGGCTCTCAGCCACTATTGTTTGTGAGATGTATAAATATAACACTGATATTGTGAAAGAGCTGCTGAATAAAGCCATGTCTCATCTACCTGCTGTCTCTCAAGTGTTCTTCCAGCTCCCTGTCCCTGGTCAACTCAGTCCCCTCAGACCTCAGCTGGGGCTTGAAACTGACAATTGGTGTAGTCATCAGGATGAGGGGAGTGGGTCTTCAGTCCCTGAGGCTCCCAGGTCAGCTATGGTGGCTGCAGCATGGACTGTGGTACCTGGTGGCAGAGGTGCTGCTTGGATGGGCCCCAGTAGAAACATGGAGGCAGTGAATGGGTCTCCTGTGAGTGTGGAGAAGGCACTGAAGCAGCTGGAGGCACACAGCACCAAGAAAGCACCTTTGCCGGCAGAGACGGATGGGGCTTTTCCGACTGCACCGCATGAAGTACATGCTCAGTCCATATAGGACACGGTGCAGGTAAGTGACCTCCAGGCACAGGCTGAGCAGCTAGAGACCCAAATACACAGCCTGGGGCAAAACCTGGAGGTGAAGGACCTCCAGGTGCAAGCTGGGCACTTAGAGGCCTAAACAGCCTGGAATAGGAATTAGCAACAGCTATCAGCACAACCCTCAGCCCATCCTCCTGGCTGGACACTTCTGTTCAGTCTGATGCTGAGGCGGCAGCGGCTCCTCCACTGTGGGCTCGTGTTGTGATCCTGTCAGAAGGTCGAATATGGGCAGCCAATGGGACTCAGGGGAAGAGCCCAGGGACCCCTTACAGTGGTGGAACACACCTCTTATAGTACAACCCCCAATGAGTTGCAAGAGTTAGGTAAACAGTGCTGGCAGTGTCTGAGGGAGCCCCTCCCTGCCTGGTTACTCCATATCTGGGACCAAGGAGCTGACATTTCCTTCTCTGCCTCCGAGATGGAGAAGCTGGCTTCTATCACAACTCACCCCTCCCTTCATCAGTGGCTGCAGTTGTGCCAATGGTTAGCATAGGGGCAAGGTGACCACACTTTAATTGAGTGGCTGATGATGGCCATACAGACTGAAATGATGCTGGAGAAATATCAGAAATGGAGTAAATGGCAATCATATACTGATTTGTTGCAGATACTCCGGGAGATGGGTATGTGGCAGACTATGTTTGATCTTAATACCCAGGGTCCAGATGATGAACACTTTACCTCCCACATAACAGGTCTTGTGCTGGGCTCAGCACCCCCAAATGCTTTTGGCCCCCTGGCTGCTGTCCTCACCCCATATGTGGGGTGCCACACACATGAAGTGACTACTGCTATGGCAGCCCTTGGGGAAGCAGAAGGCCTTCGGCAGGACTGGGGAGTCCATGCCATAAAGAAGGGGAAGGTGCCCCCTCCACAGGTAACCACTCCACAAGATAACAAGGGGCCCCGGTGGGTGACCCGCAAGCAGATGCAGTTTGATTTACTTTCAACTGGGGTTGCTGGAGAGAAAATTGACAGACAACCCAATGGAATGCTCTTGGCTCTGTGGAGGCAATCATCCCCAGAGCAAAAATTCTGGAAAATGCCCAAGAGGGGGCAAAACAATGTTGTTCAATCTAATCCTGCCCAGACGCAGGAGCTCAGGGACTATTTGCAGTTGGGTGGAGATGTGGAGCCTTTCTTGTTTGATTAGGGAACTGGCCGAGGTGCCCAAGTTGGGGGTAGCAGGGGTGGGTGGGGGGCGGTAGTGGAGGGAGGCCACATGTGGAACTGGCAATCCACTGGTCCCCCACTAATGTACAGCAGGTCCTAGTGCTGGTAGATACTGGTGCAGATTGCAATCTAGTTTATAGGAACCTGGATAAGTTTCCAGGCAAAGCTGTGTTTATTGAGAGTTATGGGGGCCAATCAGTGAAGGTGAAACCTATGTCTCTGCATCTTGGCATTGGCCACTTGGCTCCCCAACTATACTCTGTGTATGTCTCTCCTATACCTGAATTTTCTGGGAGTGGACATTTTGGATGGTCTGTACTTACAAAACACAGCCAGAGAATTTAGACTCTGAGTTTGTGCAGTAAAGCTGTTACTGCATGGACATACACATCACCAGCCCCAAGTTCTGCCACAACCCCGACGGGTTACCTCCACTCGTCAATATTGTTTGCCAGGGGAACATGCAGAGAAAACTGAGACTATTAAGAAGTTAGAGGAGGTGCAAATAGTGCGTGGTACCCGTAGCCCCTACACTTCCCCAGTATGGCCAGTCAGAAAGCCTAGTGGGACTTGATGGATATGACAGTGGATTATTGGGAAGGGAATAAAGTAACACCCCCTCTGCACGCAGCTGTACCCTCCATTACGAATTTGATGGACTGCTTGACAATGTACCTGGGACAGTACCACTTTGTGGTGGACTTAGCTAATGCGGTCTTCTCCACTGACATTGCTCCAGAGAGCCAGGAGCAGTTTGTCGAGGCCGGGCGCGGTGGCTCAAGCCTGTAATCCCAGCACTTTGGGAGGCCGAGACGGGCAGTGATCACAAGGGTCAGGAGGATCGAGACCATCCTGGCTAACCCGGTGGAAACCCCGTTCTACTAAAAAAATACAAAAAACTAGCCGGGCGAGGTGGTGGGCGCCTTGTAGTCCCAGCTACTCGGGAGGCTGAGGCAGGAGAATGGCGTAAACCCGGGAGGGGAGCTTGCAGGGAGCGAGATCAAGCCACTGCACTCCAGCCTGGGTGACAGAGCAAGACTCCGTTTCTCAAAAAGAAAAAAAAAAAAAGAAAAAAAAAGGCAGTTTGTCTTCATGTGGGAAGGATGACAATGGACTTTCACCATGCTGCCACAGGGCTATGTGCATAGCCCCACCATTTGTCATGGTCTTGTTGCCATGGATTTAGCTGCCTGGAAATGCCCAAAAGGGGTCTGCCTGTTTCATTACATTGACGGCATGTTAACCTCTGATTCTCTCACAGATTTAGAAGTGGTGGCGCTCCTCTTGCGGCAACATTTGGCAGTGTGCAGTTGGGTTGTCAATAAATCCAAGGTCCAAGGGCCTGAATTGTCTGCCAAATTCTTGGGAATTATTTGGTCAGGTAAGACAAAGGCCATACCCGAGGCCATCACTGATAATATCCAGGCATACCCCTGACCCACCACAGTGAGGCAGCTGCAGACTTTTGGGGGCCTCTTGGAGTATTGACAGGGATTTGTGCCCCATTTGGCTCAAATGATAAAACCGTTGTACCAGTTAACAAAAAAGGGGGCTACTAGGGGTTGGGATGATGAAGCTGAAACAGACTTTCTGGCCACAAGTGGGCCACTTGACAGCACAGATCTCACAAGTAATTGATCGGGGCACTCATTTGAACTTGACGTACACGGAACCACAGATGGTTCTGGCTGGGGCCCATGGCAGTGCATGGAGCACTTTAGAACGCCAGTAGGATTTTGGTCCCAGCTGTGGAAGGGAGCTGAGCTCCAGTATTCATTAATAGAGAACGAATTAGCTGCTGCATATGCTGCTCTTCAGGCCTATGAGAGCATGATGGGATGGGCTACAGTCATTGTGTGGATGACTTACCCATTAGAGGGGTGGGTACGTTCATGGGTAATGAACCCCTGGACTGGGATGTCACAGACATTTGCTTTAGAGGAGTGGGGTGCCTACTTGGAGCAGCAGAGTTCCAAGAAGTCTTGGGACCTGTAGCCCTAATGCAAGATAAGGCCATGGGGCCTGAGGCACCCCAGACCCTGAGCCATCCCCGTTTAAGGAAGGGCATCCTCCCATTCCTGATGGGGCATAGCATACAGATGGGTCCAGCCGAGGTGCTACTGCTACCTGGACTGCTATAGCAGTCCAGCCCAGCACTGACACCATGTAAGTTGATACTAGGTGTGGACAAAGCAGCCAAAAGGCTGAACTCAGAGTGGTGTGGATGGTGATAACCAGGGAGGAGTAACCTATGGTACTTTCCACCAATAGCTGGGCAGCCTATTGAGGTTTAACCTTGTGGTTGACTACCTGGAAGTTACAGAATTGGCTTCTTTGACCCCACATCAGCCCACTTGGGGTCAACCATGAGGCAAGACCTCTGGGAAACAGGTCATCAGAATGTGTCAAGCCATATGCCTTTGGCTACCCCTGGTAATGATGAGACAGACGTCTTGGCCAAGGTCTGATGGTTAGAGTCAGCACCTACACGAGATGTGTCTCCAGATGTATGTCTCCAGATGGAGACAACTGTCCAATGTAACACAACGAGTGACAGTAGGGCAGGTGCCCTTGACCAGATGGCAATTAGGTTACACTGGGCCATTGCCAAAATCGCAGGGCTACACATATACACTGATGGCTGTAGACACAGCCATTGGCTTATTGTTTACCTACACTTGCAGGGTGGCTGACCAGCAACACACCATTCGAGCCCTGCAACACTTATGTGACTTATATGGCCATCCCCTGGCCACTGAAAGTGATAGTGGAACACATTTTACTGGACAGCAGGTACAACAGTGGGCACAGCAGATAGACCTACAATGGGGGTTCTGTGTTCCTTATAACCCACAAATCTTGAAAATGTGGCCACAGAAAGATGGCCCGGCCATGGTGGAGGCACTGTTACACCAGGTCACCGCCCCCATCCAACTAGAGACACACACCAAGAATGACCTCCTCTGACCAGGTATGGGGACAAATGGTAATCTATTGTTGCCTGCCCCAGTGCCCCTGAAGGCAGGGGAACAGAAAACCTGACATTGGCCATGAACCCTCGAAGCCCCTCATTGCAGATGGTTGGCTATTGTAGCTCCATCGGGGGAGGGTCTGCAGTATGACTTACATGTTGCTCCTTGGCTATTTAATGTGTGGCCTCCAAACTGACCATTCACAGGGGAATGACCAGAGAAGGGACCCTCCTCTGGAGGACATATATGCTGTCTGTGTGGCCTATTATAAGCTCCCCTGTGATTTTGGCATGGATACAAGACCCAAAAGAACCATGGGGAGCTGAGAAGGTGTGGTATCATCGCCCATGGCAGAAGCCCTTGGCAGCTGCATTGTTACCCAGGGATGAAAAGTTAGCCTATATTCTGCCTGAGGGATGTGATTTGCCCCCATGAGTACCTGTGTCTGCTTTGTCATTTTAGCCATAGGTTGGCATGCTCCAGCAACATTGTGGACTGGGCTCACACCTACGCTGAGGTTACCAGTGTCTCCAACTGTTAGATCTGCACCATCCTTCCAGCAGCAGCTGTGGATGGCTTGCCTGGGCATGTGCATCCAGCTTTTGTGAAGAAATGGACATGATTAGAAACTTGGGGTCCCACAGACAATGGGTGGGATGGGAGGCAACATGGTGAGCTTTGGACAAGGGCATTGCAAAACCCATGGCAAGCCTGCACCCTGGCTGACTCATAGCATCCATGATGAATGGGGCTGGCATGATGAACACATGGTGGCCCCATTGCAAGTACCACAATGTATAGAGCAACACTGGGGTAAGGTCACTGTGGAATGGTTGCCCGCTGAGACCTGTGCAAACATAACACATGCCACCATGCCAAGGGTGTGGTGGAACAAGTGGCCTTACTAAGGCTGGGCCCCCACGGACTTTGTGCCTCCTGGGAGTTTATGGGTCTGTGGGGACACAGGATGGCTGTATCTGCCAGCCAACTGGACTGGACATTGTACCTGGGAGTGGCCTTCTGTGCCTGCCACTGTGCTTCCCACATTGCTTAGTCACACACATAACTGGGAGGTGCTGCATTCCCAGTTTTTGTGAGTATAGTGGGCCCCTAGTGGTTCTACCCCTTAGCAATAACTATCCCTGGAGCAGCTGTCATCACTGTAGAAATGCAGATTACAGCCCTTGCAGAGTCCACAGATTGGGCCCTGAATTATACCCGAGTTGCTCTCCTTTTGTTAATTGATGAGGTTGATCAGATCAGGAAGGTGATGCAAAACCGGATGGCCTTAGACATAGTCACAGCTGCTCAAGGTGGCACCTGTGCCCTTGTAGGGACACAGTGTTGTACATTCATCCCTGACAATCACCAGAACACACTGGCAGCTTTGCAGGAGGTGTCATGTCATGGGAGATTAAGGCGATTGAGTACCTTACTGATGGTAAGACCCCCTGCAGAGATGGTGGGTGTCTCCGGGCTCTGGCCTACGTTGGGCTCTCAATCATAGGTGGCATAGCAGGAATATTAGTAGTAGGTTGTTGCAATCTTTATTGTTGCTGTGGCCTGTGGGTCCAGGGTGCTCCCCTATGTGCATGAGTTCCCACTAAGAGGACCCCCTTAGCCTAGGGGGTGGAGTGTAAGGAATATGGCTGTGCTGCTGCCAGGCAGGCATAGGCCGAGGTAAAAATCCTGCATAATACAGTGGGATTGGAGCACATGTGCACAATCTTGTGCCTTATATAATCACAGTTATGTAGACACAACACAGAGAAGCTCATCACCTGGCTCTCAGCCACTATCATTTGTGAGGTGTATAAATGTAACACTGACACTGTGAAAGAGCTGCTGAATAAAGCCATGTCTCATCTACCTGCCATCTCTCAAGTGTTCTTCCAGCTCCCTGCCACACTCCCCCAACCCCGCCCCATCTAACCACCTCCCTCTGACCTCAGCTGGGGCTTGAACCTGACATTTGCTTTATTGTACTTTGCAGATACTTAAAAACAACAACAACAACAAAGTTTTGTGGCAGCCCTGTGTTGAACAAGCCTATTGGTGCCATTTTGTCCTCACTTCATGTCTGTCATATTTTGGTAATTCTTTCAATATTTCAAATTTTGTCATTATCATGATATCTGTTATAGTGGTCTATGATCAATGATTTTTGATGTTACTATTGTAATACTTTGTGGTGCCACAAACTGTACCCATATAAGATGGAAAGCTTAACTGATAAATGTTGTGTGTGTTCTGATTGTCCCAGTGACCAGCTGTTTCCTCATCTCTCCCCTCTCTTTGGGCATCTCTACTCCCTGAAACACAACAATATTGAAATTAGGCCAATAACCATACAATGGCCTTTAAGTGTTTAACTGAAAGGAAGAATCACGTTTCTCACTTTAAATCAAAAGCTAGAAATGATTAAGCTTAGTGAAGAACACATGTCAAAAGCCAAGACAGGCCGAAAACTAGGCCTCTTGCACCAAAGAGCCAAACTGTGAATGCAAAGAAAAAGATCTCAAAGGAAATTTAAAGTGCCACTCCAATGAATAGATGAATGAAAAGAAAGTGAAACTGCCTTATTGAAATGGAGAAAGTATTAGTGGTCTGAATAGAAGATCAAACCAGCTACAACATTCCCTTAAACCAAAGCCTCATCTAGAGAAAGGTCCCAACTGTCTTCAATTCTATGATGGCAGAGAGAGGTGAGGAAGCAGCAGAAGTTGGAAGCTAGCAGAGGTTGGTTCATGAGGTTTAAGAAGCTTTCTCTGGAACATAAAAGTGCAAGGTGAAGCAGCAAGTGCTGATGTAGAAGCTGCAGCAAGTTTTCTGGAAGATCTGGCTAAGATAATCAATGAAGGTGGGTACAACTAAAGAACAGAATTTCAAGGTAGACAAAACAGTCTCCTGTTGGAAGGGGATGCCATCTAGGACTTTCATAGCTAGAGAGGATAAATGAATACCTGACTTCAAAGCTTCAAAGAACAGGCTGACCTCCTTGTTAGGGGCTAATGCAGCTGGTGATTTTAAGTTGGAGCCAATGCTTATTTGCCATTATGAAAATTCTAGGGCCCTTAGAATTACACCGAATCTACTCTGCCTGCTCTCCATGAATGCCTGGATGACAGCACATCTGTTTACAGCATAGTTTACTGAATATTTTAAGCCCAGTGTTGATGTACAGCTCAAAAAAGAGAAAGAAAAAGAATTCTTTCAACATATTACTGCTGATTGACAGTGCACCTAGTCACCCAAAAGCTCTGGAGGTGTACAAGGAGATTAAAGTTGTTTTTATGCCTGCTAATACAACATCTATCCTGCAGTCCATGGATTAAGGAGAAATTGACTTTTAAGTCTTATCATTTAAGAAATATATTTTGTAAGGCTACAGAAGCCATAGATAATGATTCTTCTGATGGATCTGGGCAAAGTAAATTGAAAATCTGGCGAGGCTACAGCATGTGTAAAAACGTGTGTAAAAACTATACAACGTTGTTCTGTGCAATGATTTCTTACATATGACCCCAAAAGCACAGGCAACGAAAGCAAAAATAGAAAAATGGGATTGCATCAAACTACAAAGCTTCTGCACAGCAAAGGAAAAAAACAGAGTGAAAAGACAACTCATCAACTGGGAGAAAATATTTTCAAATCATACATCAGATAAAGTGTTCATATTGAAAATATATAAGGAACTCCAACTACCCAAAAACAAAACATCAAATAACTCTATTACAAAATGGGCAAAGACTGGGCATAGTGGCTTTTGCCTGTAATCTCAACAGTTTGGGAGGCCAAAGTGGGAGGATAGCTTTAGGCTAGGAGTTCAAGAATAGCCCAGGCAACAAAGTGAGACCCTGTCTCTACCAAAAATAAATAAATAGCCGTATGTGGTGGCACACACCTGTTGGGATGCTGAGGCGGGAGGATGTCTTGAGCCCAGGAGTTTGAGGCTGCAGTGAACTGCTCTGTAACTCCAGCCTGGGTGACAGAGCAAGACCCTGTCTCAAAAAAAAAAAAAAAAAAAAAAAGGGGGGGGGGGGAAAAGGACAGGAAAAGATCTTTTTTAAAAAAAAAAAAAAAGGTGGGGAGGGGCAAAGGACATGAATAGATCCTTTTTCAAAAGAAGATATACAAAAGGCCAGCAGATATATGAAAAAAAATTAATCATCATGGGAATACACATTAAAACCGCAATGAGATATATAACACCTCTTAGAATGGCTCTTATCAAATAGATGAAAGATAACAAGTGTTGGTGAGAATGTGGAAAAAAAGAAACCCTTGTATATTGCTGGTGGGAATGTAAATTAGTATCGCCATTTTGGAAAACAGTATGGAGGTTCCTCAAAAAACTAAAAATAGAATTACCATATGAGCCAACAATTCCACTTCTGGATATATATCGAAAGCAATTGAAATCTGTATATGTATATATGATACATATCATATATACATATGATTATGTATAAGAGATGTCTGCACTCCCATGTTTATTTCAGCATTATTCATAATAACCAAAATTTGGAAATAAACTAAGTGCCCGTCAACAGACGAGTGGATTAAAAATGTGTTATATATACACAATAGAATACTGCTCAGCCTTAAAAGACAACAAAATTCTGTCATTTGTGACAACATGGATGAATTTAGAGGACATTAAGCTAAGTGAAATAAGCCACCCATAGAAATACAAATATTTTATTATCTCACTTATCTATGAAATCTAAAAATTTAAACATAGAAGTAGAGAATGGCGGTTACCAGAGGTGAGGTAGGGGGTAGACTGGGTGGGGAAAGGGGAGAGGTTAGTCAAAGGGTCCAAAGTTTCAATTAGACAGGAGGAAAATGTTCTGGTGACCTCTTGCCCAGCAAGGTGACTATTAACTATAGTTAATAACAATGCATGGTACATTTCAAAATTGCTAAAAGAGTGATTTTTAAATGTTTTCACCAAAAATAAATAAGTATTTAAGGTGAATAGGTTAATTGCCTGATTTGCTCATCCCACAATGTATATATGTACTGAAGCATCATTTTATCCCATCTATATATATATATGTCATTATTATTTGTCAATAAAAATAAAATCAAAAGAAGCTTGTAGAAAGTGATGGCCCAGACTGAAAGCCATGCCAGAAATATGTTAGTCTTATGATCTTAGACATGGTGTTAAATGCTGTACACTAAGGAAGTGTTTCCATATTAATAAAATCTGCCTTATTTCACATTATGTCCTGCCACCCCCTTGATTTGGCACTCTTAGCGTTTGCTTTCACATGTTCTCTCATAGGCTTGCTGGCACATGTTAACTAGGTTCTGCACGCCCTTTGGGGTACAATCCCTTTCCTCCCTTGGCAGGCCCCGCACTTGTATCCCGAGCTCACTCTTCTTACTGGTCTCGTGTCTAAGAGGAGTGCTGGGGCAGAGCCCAGAGGAATGTGTTCTCTTGCAAGGCCAGGGAGAGTGCTGCCTCCAGCAGTGCTATTCACTTCTGTAGGGCCAGGGGCTTCAGGGTCTGAGGATCCATTATTTAAGTGCATTAGCATAGATGTCCCCATCCCCATTTTCAGGGTCCCAAACTTTTCCAGTCAGGACCCTCATCTTGCTCTGTGGCCCTGGGTAGGTTCTGGAGCCTTGTTATGATTGTGATTAAGTCCTGAATCTGTCCTCAGATGTCCCTGCTCTTTGCCAGCAGGAGAGAAGATTCTATTAATGTGCTCAAGTAGGCCCCTGGCTTCACACCTTGTCTTAGCCTTTTCAGGCTGCAATAGCAAACTACTACAGACTGAATGACTTATATATATATATATATATTAAAAAAGAAATGTATTTCTCACAGTTCTGGAGGCTGGGAAATCCATGATCAAGGTACTGGCACTTTTGGTGTCTGGAGAGGGCCCACCTCTTCACAGCCAGCCACCACAGCCTCACAGGTGGAAGGGGCTGAGGTACTCTCTGGGATCTTTTATAAGAGCACGAATTCACTTCACAAGGGTCTGCCCTCATGACCTAATCGCCTCCCAAAGGCCTCACCTGCTAACACCATCACCTTGGGGATTAGGATTTTAACACAGGAATTTTGACAAGACACAAACATTCAGACCATAGCACACCTAGTCTTTAATGACTAGTCATTTTGTGCCTTTTATTATCTTTTTCCAAATTATCTAACTTCTCCAGCAGCAGCCTTCCAATTCTATTTTTTTTTTTTTTAGATTTACAATTCCCCCATATTTCTCAAATGCCTGATACATTGCACCTGCTGGTACATTTGCTTTGACCAATTTACCATCCATCCCAGTTCACAACAGGTAAAAGTATTAACAATTGCACTACCACCTGTGTCAGGGGCTCTGCACGCTCCTCGCAGGACCGGTAATGTGCTTCTCATTGCCAGCTGTCTGGCAGGTGAGTGAGATTCAGAATCCCTTTTTAACATCTGCTTTCTTGAACAACTTCTATTGCAGGCCAGGTTCCCTGGTAAGCATACTGATAGGGAGATTAGCAAACAAAGTTAATCTGGGAGTGTTTGTAGGATTAATACCTGTCGGTAAAGGGAAGGAAGCAGGATTAAGCAGAGGGAGAAGTTGAACATGAGACAGCCACAGCAAAGGCCTCAGTGAGCTTGCAGGAAGTTCTGGAGCTGGGATGGCTGTCAGATTTGGCCCAAGGGGAGAAGGTGGGGTAGAATATTTATACCATTGCATCAACCAGCTTTGGATGTGGGCTGCTCCCAGGAAAGGTGCATAACCTTCAGCGAGGGCAATTTTCAGAGCTCCACAGCTGCTGCCAGTTGCTTGCCTAGCAGCTGAAAGAAAAGCGCTTCATTCCTTAAGGTGGATCTGATGGCCCAGCACAGCCTCCATCACACTGTATCACTTCCCCCCACCTTCACTGTGCTCCCTGGATCACCTCTAGCATAAAGTATTTTCACCCAAATCCTTGGATCAAAGTTGGCTTCAACAGAAGCCTGAACTAAAACAGCCTCCCAGGAGGCTAAGCAATTTTAAAGTAGACAGGTATAATAGCAATAAGTGTAATAATTACTAATTATCACAGTGATAGGTAACACTTGCAGCATGTTTTACAGGTAGTGATTCACACCCTCATTTTCTTTACCTCTAAAATGAGAGTGTTTGATTAGATGACTATTAAGATACCTTCCAACCTAGATGTTGTTCTACAATCTCCTTTTCTGTTCAAATCTAACTCACAACATAAGGTCCCACCTCTCATTTCTCCTGGGACTCTGCGCCTATTGGCAAAGAATGGGGTAGGAAATATTTATAACGATTAGCTTTGCTGTTTTATTTATTTAAAAGGCCACTCATTCTTTTAAGCAGAGACCTGGTGAAGAGCTGGGCCCCTATGCTGAGGTTAAGGGGTTAATAGTGGTAGCTGCCTTCCCTGTTCTTCTGAGGTCCTGCAAATTTTCTGAGGGAGTTGCCCTTACAGGCAGGGTGTTGGTAACAAACAAAATGCCCCCACAAATTTCCAATGAGTGACAGCATTTGGTGGCTCTGGCCTAGAGATGTAAGAAGCATCCCCTAAAGTGCAGGAGAGTCAGACGCCAGGAATAAAAACGCCAACAGTGTCCTGTAGAGAAGTCACAAAAGGCTATTTCTTGAGTCTTTCCACTTTCCACCTCCTATAAAGGAAAAGCATTATAGGTACATAAAATCATCTACTGAGGGAGGTTGTGTGAGGAGAAAAAGAAACTAGAGGTAACCCAAATTGTAGATGTCTATATATGTGGACAAGACACATACTTAGATTTTCCATATTGAGTTCCACACGTAATTAGAGGACATTACGAAGACTTGGCTCTCCCCATGAACTTTCCCCCTCCATAAGCTGGTGCATGCCTATGAGACAGAATGTAGCAAATTGTATTTCTTCCAGAATTTCTTAAGGCAAATGAAGAGATAATCTGTAAAGTAGAAGGGTCCTTTATTCAGTTCTCAGTGCTTATTTATTCTGAGTTTAAAATAATCAAGCACATTAATTGGAAAGGACAATAAACATTGATGGTAAGGGTGAACATAGCAAAGTGAGTGCAGAGAAGCCTCTATCCTGCTCTGAGACCTGGCAAGCATCCTTCTTATAGGGTACTTTAGTTTGTTTTTACAGATCGCATCAATCTGTAAAGTCTATGTTTTAGGGAGCATCACCCAACCAGTAACAAATCCCAGCCAGGTAAAAGGGTGCTAAGATGCAGTTATGTAGTTATGTAGTTGTAGATACAGTTATGTAGAACAAGAGACAAATTTTTAGTAAAGCCTAGATCATCGTTTGGAAAACATCAGGTTGCTAAAACATTTTCTCTGTTTTTGGAATACATTTGGCCTGCAGCATTTCAGCCAAACTCTAAGAGGTATTACGTGGCTTTTCTCTTCATTAATCATAAAAAGTTAGACTGGAATCAAAGATTTGATATGCTCTAGAACTTGGTTTGACTTTGCATTTGTGTATTTAATTAAGAGACAAAAGACAAATATTAAGATGTTCCAGACCAAGTCCCTAAACATGAGCATTTCCATGATTGAAAGAGAACTCTTTTTACAATTGTCAGTGAATTTAAGGTCTGAGGGGAACGTGAGTATAGAAAGGACTATTAATATTTGTTCAGAATTAATGTTCAGTTTTAAAGTTTAGGTTTATCAATTTTACATTTTCATGAAACTCGCCCTACAAATCTTACTCTAATGTTTATATAATACTAATAATCACTTTTACGTGCTGTTTAATCAATGTTTAATGAACTCTAACCAACGAATAAAACTCTCTTTAAACAATCAGACTAATTTACAAATTTGCTTTAATACATTCTTTTCAAGATTTTAGAATAAATATTTCATTTTTTGCCAGTTATTTCAAATGCTTATGCAAGACAACATTACAACCCTAACAAGTCTTCCTGACAACGTATGAAAATCTTGTCAATCAAATACGTAAAGTCATACATTTTTGATATTGAATTTTCTTAAACATTCCAATATGCTTAAAATTTATATTAAACTATTCTGTTTAAACTCAGCTAAATTACTGACACACTTCAAACTGAAGTCATGTTTTCCTGAGAGACCAGATTCATTTACACTTTATAAATACCTGAATTTGATTTATTCCATCATCTGTAAATTTAATTCTGAATGACCTTGGCTTGTAAAGTCACTTCCCCAAATAAGGAGCGGTCATTTACATGCCAGATGCAGTGGTGGAAATAAAGTGGATGGATCCCAGAGATATTAAGGAAGTGGGGAAGTGAAATCACTCTTGGTGAATGATTTAAAGGCAGAGGTTATTGTTGGTGGGGGGTTCAAGGATGACACAACAGCTTAATTTTAATGGATGGCAATACCAACATTTGCATGGACAGGGAGTATTAAGGGGAGGGGAGACTGTGGGAGGGGTAAGAATGTGAGTTTTAGGACCGGATAGTGCCTTAGCAATTGTCTATATCACTTCTCACCCAAAGATAAGGGAATCGAGATTCAGAAATGGAGTGATTTCTTTGTAAGTAAGAAATCTGTTAATAAAATAAGCTTCTTTGATGTTACAGAGCTAGAGCATGACACCAGGTTTCTCCTAGATTCACTTCCTTTTAGTATTTCTGTCTAAAAATGGACAGGATGAAGTGGGATCCTGCTAGACATCATTCCCCTTGTCTTGCCAGTCCTAGAACACAAAAAAGCAAATAGGAAAAGCAAATAGAAACTTGCCGGTGCTGGAACACTGAAAAGTAAATAGAAAAAGCAAACTAAAAAAATTGCCTCCAAGATTTTCCTCACAACCTGAGATAATACAAGAAAAGGACTTAGAAAAAAAC
>NW_016806447.1:2878568-2924856 GCF_001698545.2 Rhinopithecus bieti
CAAGAAAAGGACTTAGAAAAAAACAAAAAACAAAAACCAACAACAACAAAAAAAAACAAAACCTAAGCTTATCAATGAAGCAGGTACAGGATATGAACAACAAACAAGTCATCATTTTGCCTTTAGTAAGATGCCACACCAACACACCACCAACTTCCCAGGTTGGATAAGAGGACGGGGCCAGATGTCAAAATTATACAGCTTGTCCTAAGGTGACAGAACACAAGGAAGCATTTTTGTAGTTAACTGATGTTGCCTTTAGCATTGCCAAAAACCCCCTCAGAATTTGGCCAAGGCTTTCCCAGTTACACAAATGTCTTACATTAAATGGGCTGGATGATCTTACTAGTCCCAGGTCCACACTGAGGTTGCAGTTCTGTTTCGAGGAAACTCCAGGGTGCAAATCCAGGGCACGTGGACAATGGAGGGCGCCAACAAAGAGTTGGGAGACTTCCTCAATTTTAATCTTCCTTGGAATTTTAGCTTTTGCTAGGAAAATACCTTCGTTCTTTACTTCGTGAAAAAAGAGACTTGGAGGAGACTTCAAGTTCCTTTCCAGTCAGTGGGATTTAGAATTGGCCAGAGTTTCCAGGAATCGCAGGCCTTGGTACAAAGTGAAACTGCCCCACCTGCCTTTCACATGTGCACTACGAGTCGGGGGGACACGGCCCAAGTGTCCCTTGGGCTCCCTGAGGAATCAGCAGGTCCACATTCAAGAGTCTCTGTAAGAAGTACTTAGAAAAAAGTCTCTCTTTCATTAATTTCATAAGGGTAGTGGGATAACAAAAAAAGTATACAAATAAGGAGGTTGTAAAAACGTTTGCTTTTAACAAAGAGGGAAAAAGTAATAACTCCAGAGACTTAAATCTAGGTTAGATGAATTGTGGCAACATGAATTCTGCTAACCCCAGTTTACAACCTCATTGCAATTGCAGTTTTCAGATTCTCATTAACTTCAGTGTGAAGTGCATTTGCCTCTGAGTTATCTTAGGTGGGCAAATGTGGGGAGATGCTTTTATTAAAAAAAAAAAAAAAAAAATCTACTGGATATTTCCAAACTGGAATTCATTGAAGTTGCTCCTAGCCAGGGAATTTATAAGTTGAAATTAATGATAAAACATACGAGAATTTCCAAAGCTAAGCAAAATGCCCAGCAAAATTAAAAATGTCCTCTGTCCTGTGGACACCATGATTGCTTATCAGGGACATCTACCATTCTGCACTGATAAAAAGTGACCACTGCATATGAAATAGCTCCTTAACTGAAAGCGAGAGTCATTGTGCCTTTCTTTGCTTACTGGTATTTTTAATTTCTAGGAGGTGGGAGGTAGAAAGGGCAGAACATGCAAATAAAGCAAATGGAAATACACAAAGCTGGGGCCCGTGATTCAGGCAAGAACGCTGTGTGAACTAACCTGCCATTTGTGATAAAGTACTTTAGAAATGTTAATTTTGTTGCTGAATAATGGGTCTCAGCACGACTGAACTCTCGGCAATTATTTTACATCTAATTGGGGATGATGCACAAAAGAAAATCGAGCACACATTTCTTTAGCTTGGCACCTGGCAGCTGATAATGAACTGGTATAGATGTCTTGCTCAGAACAATCAAGGCTCTATCTGCTGCTAGTTTCAGTTGACACCGGGCTGGTAGCCACATTTCTTCCATTCCTCTCTTTGGTCCCTTCTCGAGGTCATATGATAAGCCGTGTTTGCTGGTTTCAGGTTTCATTTCCTGGGTCAGTTCTAGGGTACTCTGCATTACCATGTTTGATGTTTCCACATTACACCATTCACCACCGGATGCCAGTAGAGCACTGTGGCTTGAAGTCAAAGGGTTGAACACGACCATTTCTAGAAGGCCAGTGGAATGGCATCAGAAATTGAACAACAATCCTAATTTCCTGCCATTTATGAATCCCAGTAATGACCCCAAGTTAGCTGATTTGAAAATGTTTTTATTCTTAGTTCCATAAGGGCTAGATGTTATTTTCATCTGAACATTTAGAATAATGAGATTCAGAGAATTTAATAATATGTTAATGAATCATAGCAGAACCAAATTTTCATTCAAAGTCTTCCAACTTCTACTTCTTTTCCTTCTCCCTAACTTGAAGAATGAGGGCTTACCCGTGAAAATTGATTGTATATTGTCTTTTGGCAGTGAGGAGGTAGGGAGAAATGTAAAAGACAAAATATAAGGGAAAAAAGCTTCTCAGTGTTAGTTACATAGAAATCATTGTTTCTTGTTGAAATGTAGGTTCTGATTCCGATTCTCAAATGTTGCTGCTTGGGAGGCCGTACTTTGAGAGTCAAGATCGTGGAGTCCCGAGTCTGGCCACCGATAAAAAAGAATCACCTGATTTCCTTGTCTGCAATCCCTGGGAGACACTCTTCAGGGTCTGACTGAATGGAAAAGGAAGCAGCGAATCCGGTCCAGCGTTAAAGTCACCGCCCTCACTGCCCTCTTCAGTTTGAACATGGTATTTCTTGCAGTAGCCACCAGAGGGCGCTAAAGAACCTCCTTGAAAGGGCAGCAGAGCCCCGTGAGGTTACCAGACTATTTCCACAAGACCTGTCCTGGGCTGGTCTTGGGGTTTGTAGGGAGGACAGTTTGTTCAGGAGTGGATGAGGAACAGAAGGCCCCCAAGACCACAGGATGTGTCGGAGACAGAGCTGAGGGCCTTGCTGGGACTACCACCAGAGATAAGCACAAGAATCAGGCCACGGAGGCATCATTTGGGATCCTCATTCCTCTTGCCCCCACTTTGAGGGCAAAGGGTGTTAGTATGCTTAAGGATGTTGTCCACTTAATAGAGAGAAAGGGCTAGATCAGGGATTTTCCCCTGGGGCTTCCAGCCCCACTCAAGTTAGGGGATATAATGAGATATTTGTTTGATTTTTAGATTTCAAATGGAGAGGCTGTTACCCAGATTTTTTTAAAAAATGCTTGAAAATAAAATTGATTGCCTGCCGTAAGATAAGCAATTTTTTTCAATAGTAGAATATGTGATAAAAATACACATCTTTAGCCTTCATTAACTTTTATTAAAAATTGTAACAATTCATATTTGGCATAGCCATCAGTTGTACATGTAAAGTAATAAATGAGATCATGGTATTTGGAGTCGGTCTTTGGGATTCAAATATCAGAACTGACATTCATTAGCTGGGTGATACTGGGCAAATTCATTTACCTTTCTAAACCTTAGTTTCCTCATCTAACCTCTTCTGAATGCATTTGGCCAATGATGGGGGTCGGGGGGATGGAAAGCATGAATAGGAAATTGTAAGGTGGGAGGATGTAGAGGTAGAGGCACTTATTTCCTCCAATCCCTGTTCACACTCAGTTCTGGTCATGGTTGATGACTTGCTCGATTTGATAATAAATTTAATAATATCAGCACTCTCGGATGCACAAGAGTAGTTATTAAAATGTGGGTATGTCCTACTCTCTCCTAGATAATATAGTAAAAAAATTATTTCCGCCCGGGTGCGGTGGCTCACACCTGTAATCCCAGCACTTTGGGAGGCCAAGGCGGGCGGATCACGAGGTCAGGAGATCAAGACCATCCTGGCTAACATGGTGAAACTCCGTCTCTACTAAAAAAAATACAAAAAAATTAGCCGGGCATGGTGGCGGGCTCCTGTAATGCCAGCTACTCGGGAGACTGAGGCAGGAGAATGGCGTGAACCCGGGAGGCGGAGCTTGCAGTGAGCCGAGATCGCGCCACTGCACTCCAGCCTGAGCGACAGAGCCAGACTCCATCNATAGGAAATTGTAAGGTGGGAGGATGTAGAGGTAGAGGCACTTATTTCCTCCAATCCCTGTTCACACTCAGTTCTGGTCATGGTTGATGACTTGCTCGATTTGATAATAAATTTAATAATATCAGCACTCTCGGATGCACAAGAGTAGTTATTAAAATGTGGGTATGTCCTACTCTCTCCTAGATAATATAGTAAAAAAATTATTTCCGCCCGGGTGCGGTGGCTCACACCTGTAATCCCAGCACTTTGGGAGGCCAAGGCGGGCGGATCACGAGGTCAGGAGATCAAGACCATCCTGGCTAACATGGTGAAACTCCGTCTCTACTAAAAAAAATACAAAAAAATTAGCCGGGCATGGTGGCGGGCTCCTGTAATGCCAGCTACTCGGGAGACTGAGGCAGGAGAATGGCGTGAACCCGGGAGGCGGAGCTTGCAGTGAGCCGAGATCGCGCCACTGCACTCCAGCCTGAGCGACAGAGCCAGACTCCATCTCAAAAAAAAAAAAAAAAAAAAAAAAAAAAAAAACTTCAATATTCCAAATAACTTAAATGCTGTTATAGTGTTTAAACTATTTAATCAGTACAGATGAGACTTAATGGCATCTTGGCTGATGACTCATTCAATGACTATGGTTCCTGTCGGGCAATCTAGCTTCCAAACTGCAGGTCTCCAGCAGCCTTCCGTAATGCCATTTCTTTCCCTTTCTTCTTTAGGCCTTGGAGTGGCTACTGGTCCCTGAGTGCCTCAATATTCCATTAACCCTGCCCACACCTTTGAAATAGTTTCCTTCATTGCATTCTCTTCAAAGCTTCAGTTATGCATGCCTTCTATTTCCTATTGGTACCCTAAATGATATGGTATACAAGAATTTAATAAATATCAGTCACTTTAAATTTATGGTGAGAATGGATTCATATATATATAGATTTAGCATTTTCCAGCAGTATTTGCTAGTGTCATAATGTCATGACATACTTTTAGTGGAGTTTAGCTTGGAGATCTCAATGTTACATTAAATTTCAATGACAATTATCAATTAATTCAAACCCGCCAGCATGCTCAGATGCACGCGATAGTGATAAAAATGTGGTTAAGTCCTACTCTTTCTTAGCCATATATCCTAGATAATATAGTAAAAAAATTATTTCCTAAATATTCCAAACAAATTACATGCTGTACAAGATGCTTTTCATTTTGCACAAGAGTTGCTTACTGAATATGTGGGACACCACGTGGGTTGCAAAGAAATAAAAGTCTGACTTACTGTCTGCAAGAAATTTGCAATCCAGTTATGAAAATAAGACAAACATGAAAAGTTATTTTCTTGAAGTATCTTAAATGGTAATAAATGAGACAGTTATAAGATATTCATTTATTCACTCATATATTTATCCAAAAAATACTTGAACTCCCACCATGTGCCAGGCCATAATCAAGGCTAAGGAACTGAGGGTGAGCAAAACCAGACACAGTTCTGGCCCTTATGAAGTTAGTATCCTAATTGGAGATGGAAGACTGATAGTCACACTAACAATGGTATTATTAGTGACTGAGGTAAGTGCTTTCAAGGAAAAGAAAGAGTTACATGATAGCGTATCACAAGGAGATTAACCTAGGCACGGAAGGCTGTCCTGAGGAAGACCATTGAGCTTGGAACTGTAAGAGGTGTGACGTTGTCAGACTTGCATTTTGAATGGATCACCTTAGCTGCTTTATGGAGGGATGTCAGGGGCGGGGCAGGGTAGCTAGTTTTTAAGCTATTTAATCAGTCCAGGTGAGACTTGATGGCCTCTTGGTTGACATAGGGAGGCAGTAAAGATGGAGAGTTGTGTACGAATTAGGAAGATATTTAGGGAAATGGATCAATGATGTTTTGCTATGGATTGGATACAGAACTGGTGGTGATAGAAAATAAATTTTGAAATGAGTCCTAGTTTTCCATCTTGCATAATGAAACAAATTACGGAGTTTTCACAGATGTAGGAAATGCTGGAATTGGACCAGACTGGAATTGGATCATGAATTTTGGTGCTTGACATTGAGTTTGAGGTACCTTTGCAAAATCCAAAGTGGAAATATAGCAGAGTCATTTGGATGGAATAGGATAGAGCTCCTCCCCACCCACCCAGAAGGTGGGGGCAAGTAAGTCAGATTTCTAATGTAGATACACAGATCTTAAACAAACACGTGAAAACTATTCAGCATCATTAGTCATTAGAGAAATACAGACTAGGACCGCAAGAGATTAAACACCTACTAAAATGTCTAAAATTTAAAAGATTGATAATACTAAGGGCTGGTGAAGATGTGAAGCAACTGGAACTCTCACATATTGCTGATGGGAATGCAAAATGGTACATTTACTTTGGAACACCGTTTAGCAGCTTCTTATAAAGTTAAACATCCACCTGCCACATGACCCAGCATGTCCACTTGTAGGTACTAATCCAAGAGACACCAAAACATATGTTCCCACAAAGACTTGCAGTAAATGTTAACAGCAGTTTTAATCATAATATCCCCAAACTGGAAACAACTCAAAGGTCCATCAGCTGGCAAATGAATAAACAAGTTGTGGTATATCCATACATTGAAATAATAGCAGCAACAAGGAAGAAGCTAGTAATACATTCAATAAGATGATGAATCTCAAAACCATTATGCAAAGTGAAAGCAGCCAGACAAAAGGCTGTACCATTTATATGACAGGCTGGAAAAGGCAAAAGTATAGTAACAGAAGAGGGGCTGGGGCTGTTCCTGCTAACTCACTGAACTGAACACTTAGACAGGGTCAATTTTACTGTCTGTAAACTATAACTTCATTAACCTGACATAAGAAAAGCAAGCTCCCTCGATGACTCTAATATTCTGTGTGGGCTGAACTATGCGTTCAAATTTTAGAACACTGAAATCGCCTGGAGGTTTGGGGACAGGTTTTTTTCCTTTTTTTTTTTTTTTTTTTTTTTTTGCCTCAAGTGTTTACTGACACCAACCAAATCTCCAGTTCTGTGATTCTCTTACACCAACTGGGTATCCAGCAACTCAATTCAGTTACAATACTATCTGTACTTAGTGTAGGCCCCACAGGTTAAAGGCTCAGTCCCACAGGACTGCTACACTTCAGATGCCAGCTGCACATGGGGTGCCCAGGCTACCCTCCTTTCTACCCAGCCAACCAGAAACCTAAGAGTTCCTAGGTCACTGCCCTCAGGTTTGATAATTTGCTAGAATGACTCCCAGAACTCAGGAAAGTACTACTATTTCCAGGGTATTATAAAAGATACAACTCAGGAACAGACAAATGGCAGAGATGCACAGGGCAGCGTGAGGAGAGGGGCACAGAGCTTCCATGTCTGCTCCAGCGCACCAGTGCCCCCCACCTCCATGTTCTGGAAGTTCTCTGAACCTTATTGTTTGGTGGTTTTTATATCAGTTTTCATTACGTAGGCATGATTGATTAAATCATTGTCCATTGGTAATAAACTCAATTTCTAGCCTCTTTCCTCTCCCTACAGGTGGTGGGGAGGGTGGGCCAAAAGTTCCAACCCTCTAATCACGTGGTTGGTTCTTCTGCCTGCCAACCCCCATCCTAAGGCTATCCCAGGGCCTGCCAATAGCCGCCTAATTGCCACAAACTCAGATATGGTTGAAAGGGGCTCATTGTGAATAATGAGACACTCGCATCACTCAGAGAATTCCAAGGGTTTTAGGAGCTCTGTACTAGGAACCTAGGACAAATACCAAATGTAGTTATCTCTCAGTATCCTCAGGGGATCAGTTCCAGCCCCTCCCCCAAAACCCCAGTGGACACCAAAATCTGAGAATGCTCAAGTCCCTTATATAAAAGAACAGTGTTTGCATATGACCTATACACACTCTGCTGTTTACTGTACTTTAAATCATCTTTAAATTACAATATAAATTCGATGTAAATAGTTGTTATGCTGTATTTTTAGAATGTCTATTTTTTAATTGTTGTATTGTTATTTTGGTGGATTATTTTCCCCTCAAATTAAGGCCAGGGCTGAGCCCTTCTGTTGGAGAAGCAGAATCTTTTCTTCCTGGGCCTCTGCTGGTTGGGTGGATGGGTTCGAGCAGCACTATTGATGGATTTGTTACAGGTCTCCTGCATTCTGCTGCTAGGAGATCCTTGTGCTGCTTGGCCTGTGTAGCTCCTTCATTCAGTTTCTCAGCATTAAACATCCTGTTTTGGTCAGCATTACCTTGCATTTTCCATTCAACTCTATTTTACTTTGACTTTTGATTAATTTGTGTGTGTGTGTGTGCGTGTGTGTGTGTGTGTGTTGTCAGTTATCACCTGAATACTGCCTTACTGTTTCACAAGTCTTTCTTTCCAGACCCAAACCCACTCAGATCTGCAATAGCCCACCTTTCCTCAGACACTCCAGGAATGGTTCCACAAGCTTCCTGCATCTACGAGTTCAGCTGTCTGTCTCAGATCAGGCTGAACATACCCAAATCCACTCCGACTTTTGAGGAATGGGTGCCTGTGTGGTAACAAAAGCGAGTTTAGGAACCCTCACTGGCCCTGCTTTTGTCTCCCTTTCCACATTGGCCCACTGCCTTCACCCCACCCACCAGCTGCCCAGATCCCCCTGGGATTGGACAACACAGGATGAATGTCTCAATCCAGCCAAAGCCTGAACATCCTGGAGCTCCCACCCTTTCCCTGGCTTTGATTGGCCCTGAAAAGGATGGTGGCCAAAGAGGTTGAAGTAAGAAATATGTTTAGGGAAGGGAAAACTTGAGGCAGTCTAGTGAAGTGATTAACAGCATTTGCTTAGGAGTCAGATGGCCCTGGGTTTGAATTCTCATTTGTCTTTTGCTAGTTATATGATTTGGGGCAAGTACATGCCTCAGTTTCTACTGATGATACCAACCTCCTATAGAGTCAGCACAGTACAGTAGTTAGATACATGGATTCTGGTTCCACACTGGCTGGATTTGAATGCTGGCTTGTCATTTAGTAGCTGCAGCCGCGACCTCCTGGGCTCAAGCAAGCCTCCCTCTTCAGCCTCCTGAGTAGCTGGGACTACAGGTGCACATCTCAATGCCCAGCTAGATTATTATTTCTGTAGAGATGGAGTCTCATGAGCAAATGATTTAACCACTGTGTCCCAAGCGGGGGTGATAACACTAGATGCTTCACGTGAAATAGTGATATTTCTTATTTGAGACTTCTGAATATTTGTCTAACTACCAAACGAGACCAAAATCAAATTAAAGAACGAAGTGATTCCTGATCTCTAAACATTGGAATCTGAAAAATGCTACAAGGCAGGATCTTGATGACATTTTATCAGCCCTCTATGTGCGCATGAGTATATTTGTAATTTAAAACACATTTAATTGTAGACAACAGAAAAGATAGTAATTATAGGTGCTTTTAATTTTCTCCCAAGAAATTATTTAATAACATAAAATAAAATTAAAAGAAAAGAAAAGTGAAAGACAGAGTCAGAGATAGCTTAAAACCTGGGTGAACTGGGAGCAGACCCCCCAAAGCAGTTGGTAAGCAGTAGGGAGGTGGGGTGGGGAGAGGAACACACAGTGGAGCTCAGTGGTGTGCTGGGTAGGATATCCAGGATGATGCCGGGGCAGATGGGGACTAGAGTTCAAGTGTCTTCTTTGTCTGTTGGTCAAACTCAATGCAAAACTGTCAAATGAAACATTAATGACTTTAAGAGTCAATATGACACAGTGAAAATGGGTTTGATAAATGTTTGAAGTCTGGAGGAAATCACGGTTAGTATGTGGTAGGTAACATTAAGGGGAAGAGGCCCTCATAGCCAAGTACTTCCCACTGTGTTAATATCAGGAATAACTTCACTCACTTTTTACCAAATGATTTTATATCATGTGTAAAAGGCAAATGAAATACAAAGAAAAATTAACCTCATAAAATCCTACTTTAAGAATCAGAGAAAGTCTACATTTGAGTAGATGCTGTCTTAAGCATGAATTGCTCATGGCCTGGGCAACATGGTGAAACTCCATCTCTACAAAAAATACAAAAATTAGCTGGGTGTGGTGGTGTGTGCCTGTAGTCCCAACTACTGGGGAGGCTGAGGGGGAGGACTGCTTGAGCCCAGGAGGTTGAGGCTTTAAGTGAGCTGTGATTGTGCCACTGCACTCCAGCCTGAGTGACACAGTGAGACTGTCTCAAAAAGAAGAAGAAGAAGAAGAAGAAGAAGAAGAAGAAGAAGAAGAAGAAGAAGAAGAGGAAGAGGAGGAGGAGGAGGAGGAGGAGGAGGAGGAGGAGGAAGAAATTGCTCATAATTAAGTAAAATGTTTGCTCAACTTTATTGAATGTCATTAGATTTATAGGAATCATTAAAGAATTTGATACCAGAGTCCCCACCCCACCCCACAAAAAAAAGTCAGTGTAAAAGACGCAAGTGAAAGAAGTTTGTCAAGGCAAATGTGTGAAAGAATCCATGTGTACATCACCCTTTAAATGCTTTTCCTGAGTATTCTATGAAGTCTGGGGATCTTTGAATGCTATTAATCTTAGACAGTAAATTTTATAAAGAAACTCTTTAAAAGTAGGACTTAATTCTCCTCCATAGTGAGTTTTTAAGCAGAGGATACGTGGATTCCTTTGCCTCTTGACAGGCTCAAGTTCCATCCACCTCCCAGGCAGCTTTTTGAGTCTTTCATGGAAGCCTGCTTTTAATATATGCCATAATTTTCTTCTTAATTCAAGCCACATGTTCAAATTTGAGGCTTAAATTCTCATTCCATTATTTTCTAAGAAATGTTAAACATTAAACAACAAGTATATTATCAAAATACTCCTATATTATTTATAACTGAATAACTGTTTTCAAAGAAACTGGCCTCCCTAATGAATAAGAATGCAAACTCCATGTGTATATAGGGTTCTGTGAGTGAAGAAGCTTGAGTTCGCCCCATCAGCTTCTGCAAGGTTATTTTTACGTATAGTCTCATGGTTATTTGTATGGGGAAGTTCTTTTTCCTGGAAAAGGTTTAACTAAGCACAAAACTAAAATCCAGAGCAAGGATAAGGGAAGAATGTAGGTGTTCTTAGCGGTAATATCAGCATCAGGGAATCTTTCTCTTAAACACTGGAACTGGTGGAGCTGAAGAAATTTTTCTGTGAAGCAGAAACAAAAACAAAATGGTCATGTTTAGAGAAACACAAGAAACTGTGGCTTTCCTCTAGAGATAGCAGGCAAGGACTATCATGTACACTGGCTTCTAGTTTGGTTTACTGAGTTGCTGGAATGCGCTACCCCTACTCCATCTGATAAGCAATAATGGTGAAAAACACACATTTGTCTTAGGAACTTCTCATAAATTCAAACTGGTCCCTATTTTGACTGCCCCGGAAAGGGAAACTCTTCAGTACAAGTTGGAATCTGAAACCCCTTGTTATGCCTGACTTACTTTCTCAACGTTTCCATTATTCTCTGTATCCATTCAGCTTGAGGGTCCACACACACAACTGACTTGTTCTTCTTCCAGACTCTGGGGGAAAATAAAAATTAAATAATTCAGTGTTACATTTTAGTCAATCCTATACTTTTAATAAAGAAAAGAGTTGGGTATGAAACTAATTATTCCTAGATGAAGTGAAATTGGAGCTGGGCAGTTTTGGATCTGGAATAGGTGATTTGTAGCATGGGGTCACAGGAATAAGAAAACAACCATTTGCGGGCCAGTATGTGTGAGCTGGTGGGGTTGAATCCAAAGCTGAGAGGGCCTCACATGTCAGAAGTTAGTGTTTTGTCGATAACCTTTACGTGTGTTGGAGAACAACCAAATAACTGACTCCAAGATTGGCTCACTTCTCAAGTTATATCACAATATCTTTAAAATGTGCTTATCTGTTGCATTGCATTTGGGAGAACAAAATAAGCTATAGAAAACACTCTCTTGAGAACTTGAATTTCACTGAAAAAAGAATTCAGTGCAATTTCACATGGGGGGCATGCTGCAGAGCAGATTGCTTGGAGTGACATCTGCATTTTGTCGAATTACCACTTAGCAAGATTTTTCCTGCTCTAAGATATTAAGCCATAGCAAAAGTGGCAATGATAATTAATAGCTAATACTTATCAGGTACTTAAACACACCAGGCCCTATGCTTCGCAGGTAACTTGGATTGTTTCAATTCATCTCACAAAAATCCTTTGCTGGAGAAACTATTATTTCCTTACCTTCTGATGATGAACCTAGGCTTAGCAAATTTAAATAACTTGTTCAAGATTGCACAACAAATGCGTGATACAGCAGGATTCAAATGAAGATTATCTGACTCCAGAACCCATACTTTTCTTCACTGTTTTTCATGAGCATGACCTGAGTAGTTACCAAGTGCTGGACATAGTGTTAAATGCTTTTATCTGCAGTGGAAAAGTGAGGTCTCCCAGATAGCAGAAAACTGGGAGACTCTACCCTTTATTGGTGTGAACTCAAACAAAACACAATTCCCTTATATGTCATTTGTCTTAGTTATAAAGTGACAAACAGCCAGCAGCATGGTAGCTCATGCCTGTAATCCCAGCACTTTGGAAAGCTGAGGTAGGCAGATTGCTTGAGGCCAGGAGTTCAAGACTAGCCTGGGTAACTTAATGAGACCCCAGCTCTACAAAAATTTAAAAAAAGAAAACTAGCTGGGCATGGTGATGTGCACCTGTAGTCCCAGTTACTCGGGAGGCTGAGAAGGGAGGCTTGCTTGAACCCAGGAGGTTGAGGCTGCAGTGAGCCATGATTGGGCTACTGCACTAAAGCCTGGGCAGCAGAGTGAGATTCTGTCTCAAAAAAAAAAAAAAAAAAAAAAAAAACAAAAAAAAAAACCACCCAAAAACCAAACAATAAAACAAACCACAAAAACCCCAAAACAAAAAAGACAAACAGCAAGGATCCATCCATTTAATTTTGAAACTGCACCTTTGCACGTAAATCTCAGAGACGTCAGAGGGCATGGAACAGTTAGGTTTTCAGGCAGATACTTCCAGTTGGTTTCTGAGTTCATGATGGAAAGACAGATTTCTGACCATCTGGACTCACAGTATTTTCACCTCTGATTGGCATGAATTTCTCATAATAATTTGAAACTTTCATTTCTGTATCTGGTTAATATTCAGAAATGCAGAATTTGATGAAAAGATATGAAATCACATTTTTGTCATTTCACAACAATCAATGTTAAAGCAGAGAAAATTAAGGTGCATTACCTTCCTTGGCTGACAGGCAAGAGACTTGAGTCATGACAGAGGAAATGGAATCAAAAGAAAGGAGTCCCAGTTTTCTAAATAGCCAGGGGAACTGCTCCCAAATAAGTCATGGCTAGACTTCACATCTCTGAGTTTGATGGCAATAATTGTAGTTTAGTTAGACATTATTGTTAAAGACATTAGTGAAATGCCTTTTTAGTGAAAAATATAATGCCTTTTAGTGAAAATTACCATAAGCTTTTGATATCCCATATTTCAACTGGTCCAAGGCCCCAAGCACTGGTAACAAAATGTGACAAACAGGAAGTAGCTGCTTACAAACATTGCAAAAATCTAAAGAAGTCCATGGGAAGAGCCACTAATGAATGCCAAATCGGGGATACCCTGAGAAGGATGCTGTGCCTAATACTTCAAGGTGTCGCAAAGAAGAGGCTTTGGAATGGGGAAAATGTGAATGGAATCCTGGCTAATGCATTTTCTAATCCTTTCTGACGGTGTGTCTCAGGCAGTTAGTTAACCTTCCTAAGCCTCAGCCTGTAAGGAACAATAGGCTTACCTTAATAAAGTGGTTGAATAAAAAAAATGAGTATGTTCATGCAAAGCAGTTAGATCGGGGCTGCTGCAAGCTAAGCTCTTCGTTATTAACAATTCTCATCATTAGTTTGAGAATTTTCAGCAACACTCAAGTAAATCTCTTCTACATTCTTGAGTAAGACTACTGTATGGTAACATTTAATCTGATTTCATTGGGAGAAAGAAATCTTATTTTTTTTTTTTTCTTGAAACTTACATGATTTCTTTCCTTGGACAACCATTCCCACGAGGCGAGATTTGAATTCGATCGATGAAGCGTCTGGGGATAAAGAGTGAGCTCTCTTGGACACATCTACACCTCAAGTGTGTGTAATAGACCTCTAGAACACCTGCAAACACAAAATCAGTTATTTTAATCCATTGGCATATAATTCATAACTAGAATTTAATTACTAATCTTTCATACTGTACATTTGAAGATTTAAAAGTTTCAAGTCAGTGCTTCCACTCATATGTCTTTAGTTTGTATATTTCTGCTTGCCTTGGCTTGAGTATTTTAAATGTTTTCTACCAATGTGTAGAAACTTTAAAAATAAAATTAGCTTTTAGGCCAGGCACGGTGACTTACACCTGTAATCCCAGCAATTTGGGAGGCCAAGGTGGGAGGATTGCTTGAACCCAGGAGTTTGAGACCAGCCTGGGAGACAAAGGGAGACCTCATCTCAAAAACCAAACAAACAAAGCAAAGGAAAACAAAACAAAATTAGCTTTTAGAAAACACAGCACTTTTTGACATTTGTGATAGTGTTATATTTGTAGTCAGGTGATTGTCCACGTAATAACATTTGAGAACAGCCTCTGTAGGGACTTACAACACAGTTATAATTAATGCAGTATAAAACCAATGGATTATCGTCACTCCCACCACATAAAAACCGAGGACATGACCTGGCTCTAGAGTCCTGGGAGCAATAACATGCTGGAATAGAGTTTCCTCTATCAGACTCTCTGCCACCCTCCCCTTTCCTCTCAGAAAATGTCACAAACGTTTTTGTTTAATATGTCAGTCCTCTGTCTAGGTTGCAAATCATTGCCAAACAAAAGGCAATCATAAAATTCAAAACTCTTTTATTTAATAAAACGATTAATGCTGGATGGGTACCATTAGTACCCATCTCATGAATTTTAATGGGATCTAATGAAATCTAAGGAAAAGACATTTATCAGATCTTTTCTATCCAGCCTACTACTGTGCTTGACATACATTTATAAATAAAAAGGCTCAACTCTCAGGATGTGTATAATTTAGTAGGGGAAACAAGCAAACAAAAGCTAAAATACCACAGAAAGTTGTATTACGCGCAACATCTAATGTGTGTGCTGAGAACAGAAGATGTAGTAAGAGTTACCTCTGCCGGGAGCCATGGGAAAGCCCCATGGAGAAAGCAAGAAATTAGGGTTTTGAAGAGTGAAAATAACATGTGAAGCAAAATTAAAATTGGGGGAGAAACCTCCTCTGTGTTTTAAGAAAAAAAATTTGGTCTTCTAATTCTGAACAGAAGGCTTCTTTCTGCACATGTATCCATTCCTTCAGCCACGTACAACTTCCTACTTCAATTGGATATTTATCTATTTACACAAAGATAGCTGCCCCTCTTAGACATGGAAGTCTGCTTCTTTGCAGAATGTGTGTAAATACTCCTGGTGTACTCACAATGGTGTACTTGATGCCAGATCTAACCACCTGGAATTACACGAAGCATGTTCACTGCAAGAGATCAATAGAGTTCAATAATCTTTAAACCCTATATAGGGTTTGGTCAGAGTGGGTAACATTGAGAGGCAGAACAAAGAAAAGCTACATGTAAAGAATTATATATAGCAGGAGTGGAATCTGAAAAAGGCCTGGAATATACAAGCCTAATATAACTCACATGAATATTGGACTTCTGGTATCTCTTTTTTCTATAAATAAAAATCTTAACAATATAAATACTTCCAATTTTGAAGAGTTAAATTCCTAAACACCTTACTTTGAGAAATCTAGAAGCAACAGAGCAGTTTTTTCCCCCTTTAGTCAGACTTCCCTGCAGTTTTTAATTGAAAGAAAATTGAAGTGGTTAAAGACTATTTCTGTTCAACAAACAGTGAAACATAAGTGGAAGTTCTCACCTTGGACTGGAGAGAGGCTGCTGACCAGCAGCATGAGAAGCAGAGACGCCGAGATGAACTTCATTCTGTCTGGAGGTAGAGTTCAGACTTGAGCTCTGAGTCCAGGCTGTGGGTTTTCAGTACCAGAGACTCCTATTTATTTATACCAGTAAGGGCCCTCCCACTGCCTTTGTCTCCAGTAGGTCAGCTGCATCATCAGTTTTAAAAGCCCCCAAATATTGCTGAGCTTGCTTTTTTAAAACTTCTCTTGCAAACTTTATAAATTTGTTTCAGAGCACTATAATAAAATAGTTCTTGCAAATGTGGACTACAAGTGCCAGAGATGCTGGAGAAATCTGAGGGTGGAAGAAAGGAAAATCTATCAGCTTGGAAGCTCCGAAGTACCGTCTTTAGTAGCGCTATTGGTGATGGTGGCTTTGATTGCTTCTCTCAGTGCAGGGTGAGCCAGGTTTCTCCGTGGCATTAGATATATACTCCATGACATTGGGGAGTCCATTGAGCATATCACATCCCTAGCATGTGGAAGGGACTCCAGCCTTCGGTAGGTGCTCAGTAAATATTTGCACACCAAATGAATGTCTCTTTATATACAGATCCTAACGCTGATTATGCTATTGATTTTCCTACCAGTCTTTTCCATCTCTTATTTTACTATCTGAAATATATGATTACTTATGTAATCTGACCATCATGGAATTCTTAGGAGGCGGCAGTAGGCGTCCCCTGCTTTGTGTGCCTGTGTCTGCATGAAGGGAGGGAGACAACAGCCTTGAGGAAGAGAATCTCTCTGGCTGTCGTGTGTAAAGTCTGTGAGTTTGACAACCATGTGGCAGGGGAGGGAGTCATTAGAACTACATTAGAGGGTGAACCCTATGTTACAGTCTGTTTGACATAAGTATATGTGAAGTTTGGTTTTGATCCCACCAACTCGTCCATGGGGGCAATCAGCCCACAGCCTATCCCATTTTCTAGGTGCTCTTTGATTTAAAAAAAAAAAAAAAAAAAAGCATGTAGACAGTGGCTAGTCTGGCCTAGAGTACCACTAAACTGCCCTGCAAGTGGACAAGGATGATGTATCAAACCAGACCCACTGAACTGCTAAGAAATCAGAGGTGTGGGCTTCCTGGCGTGATTTCCTAAACAATTTGGTTTTTGCTAATCAATTAGCGTTGTGGATGTTTAGCATCCCAGGTGCCTCAGTATGCATGGGGGTGGAAGTGGAGGAGTGGTAATGCCATACAACATTCACACAAAAGCAGTTCTCCAGGTGGCCTGAACGCAGTGATAGGGCACTCATTGATCTTGAGGCAGCCCATTCTATTGTTTGGCAGTTCTAGTTGCCAGGATGTTCTTCCTTATGTATATGTGAAAGCTGCTTCCCTAGTAGTTTGCTTATGCTTGTGTTGTGATAAGGGGTTGAATTTTGTCCTAATTCAACCCCTTATCACAATACAAAGCAATTCTAAACAGTCTTCTATATGATGGCAATCCAAATATATGAAGGCAGGGTGTGTCAGTTGCATCCTCTGCAAAGCAGATGCTGAGATGGACATTGGAGTAAAAGAAGGTTATTCAGAACAACTCCTGCGATAGGAAGAAGGAGGAAGGAGGCAGAATTGGGCAGGGGGAGCCTCAGATTGCAATGCTGATCTGGTGAAGCCTACAACAACTCAGTGGGGAGCTCCAGAAGAAAGACTGTTTATTAGAGGGGCCCACAGTGGGCAGAAATGTTCAGACTCTGTTACCCCTGCCATGCTTGGTCCTTAGCTGGGCCCCCTCAGATACAACACGGTCTCTGGTTGAAAGCTGAAGCAGAACCTGAGGAGGTTATCAGTAGAGGCTGTCAGCTAACTGCACTCCTTGCCCCTGGCCAGCAAGTTATTTCTTTAAGAGAGAGTTGAGTAGGGCACCTTTGAGTGTCACTTAGGGTTATAAACTAGAGGTTAACAGCGCAAAGTCTGAGCTCACCCTGGCAATGACTTTGGACAGGTCACTTAATTTCTCTATGCCTCATATTTACCACTTTCCACATGAGGATAATAGGAATTCCAAAGGATTATTTGGAGAAGAAAGCACCTGGTATATGTAGAGGGCTCAGCTGAATACTGGCATGTAGAATGTATTCAATAAATAGCCTGCCTGTCTATCTGACTATCTAATCTGTTCAGAGGAAAAAACTGCTCCATCGCTTCCAGATTTCTCAAAGTAAGGTGTTTAGGAATTTAACTCTTCAATCCATCCACTCCCCCATCCATCCATCCATCCATCCATCCATCCATCCATCCATCCAAGATCTTACTAACTTCCACTCCAAAACCCACGTTGAAAGTAAATACTCCTATTTCTTTGAATTTGTAACAGTTTGAAACTCTCTCACCATCTTGGTTTACCCTTTTGAAACCTGTTGATCTTTTCCATTGTTCCTCATAAATTATAACTACTTTCCCTTTTGCCTCCCCATCACCCTGTCTGACTCACAGCCACAGACATGCATACATTTACACTTACATGCACACATCTGAACATTATGTTACCTCAAGTATGGCTTTGCCAGTACGAGCTAGAGGAAACCCATTACCTCCTTTGTCCTAGCACTATTCTATTAATAGATTCCTAGACTGAATAACATTATTCTAGTCACTTATATTAAGTTGGTAGGCAATAACATTCCTGTTTTTGAAAATGGTCAATTTCTTACAGTGTCTAATTCATTTTACTCTTGTGTGATATAATCTTGAGACCCAAGTATAGAAGTTTTACATTTGCCTCTAAGTACTATATATTTTCTTGTGAGAGCAAAAAAAATGAGTGAAGCTGACACGAACTGGAAGAGTATAGGGACAAAAGTACCTGAAAGAGAGCTCTGAATAAACCTAGGAAACTCCTAAATTGGCTGCTATTAAAAATAGGACCACGAGGTCAAGGAACTAATGCAGAACAATTCTAAAATCTGACTTTTGTTTCTTTAATGCCCAGAGTTCTGGATTTAGCTTATTTAGATCTAAGAAGCCTTATTCATGCTGCCCCAAGATGGGCCTGGAGGTTGGGCAGCTCTCAGATAGTCAGACGATTCTAGAAGTTGCAAGTCCAACACTACTTGATATCATCTTATGGTAGGGGTATACATTTCAAAAACTCTGATGCCAAGAAGAAAAAATATTTAGACAAATAGATTTAAAACTCAAATGGAAGCAATTTATTTTAAAATAGTTTTATAGATATCCTTGTTTAGAAACATAAAATATATAACTTGGTTTATATCAAACCTGATTTTATCATCAGATACATAAAATGATAAAATTATAGGGAAGAATTTTTTGCTTCACTTTGGAATCAAATCAAATTTTCTTTCCAGATCCAAGAACAACTGGGTAATTTAGAACCTTAGTACTTATATTGCGATCCAAGGACTGGCATCACTAACTCCACCCGAGAGCTAGTTTAAAATGTAGAATCTCAGGCCCTGCATTCAACAAGATTCTCAGGTGGTTTGAATGCATGGGCCTGGTCTAACATAAGCTGCATAGTTTGCTGTGACATGCTGTTTCTGGATAAAGATATGCATATTCAAATTATCTTCAGAGATATGTTTGGACAAGTCATTTCCTCAGAAAATGATGCACAGATACCTTATTTTAGTAAAAGTGGACAGGCCAAATCCACTCTAGATGTCGGTACTCACTGACATCTAAATGCAGAGCAGTGACAAGAAGGAGACTCTCTCTCAAGATATCAAAAAGTGAAATGTCACTAAAACAGTGAGATGGCATAATTGGCCAAAGTATCTGACAATCTAGATAGTCAACAGGTATTAAACGAGAGTTAATGGTAGAGTTTCATGGTGATTAAATAAAGTAGTTTGTAGTAAGAGATAAGACAAATGTCACTGTGATACAGTTGAGAACATTTTCTTTCAAGCCACTCAACTAGAAAACAGAAACTTACTGTATCTTGTTAACACGTGTTTTAACCTGCTGAACATCTGACATCTATTTGCTCCCACATAACTTTCAGCACAATAGAAAACCTTATAACCTTAGAGGTGAGAGCTCAGGCTCTGCAATCAGACTGGCTGGGTTTGTATCCCGACTCTAACACTTATTTGCCTTGTTAACTTCCCCAAGCTACTAATATGAGTAACACCATCTCAGGGGATTGCGTAGGTTAGACAACAGTGCTTGGAAAGTGTTTTATTCAGTGTTAGGCAAATAGCAAACACTTCAATAAATGTTAGCTGTTTCTTTTTAACCTTTGTGAAAACACAAAATGTGAACTACATGAAAAGTAACTTTGCTCAGTTTGCAAGTGAAGTTCCTGACGTGAATTAAAATGTCACTTAGGTTTCCAGTAGGCACCTAGGTGATATCTTGAGATTATGACTCCAGAGTCCTCTGGTTAAAGAGCTGTTCTTCTTTGACACTGATCATCCACACTTTGTTTTTACTTACTCTCCTCACAAGATACTTGTAGAGGTTTGTATTTCGTACAAATGTACTGAAGTTTTACACAGGGAGTGTTTTATTTTTTGTCATCATTTTCTTTTTATCTCACTATTTTTAAAACAGCTTTATTGAGGAATAATTGATGTAAAAAGAACTGCATATATTCAGTGTGTGCAATTGGATGAGTTTGGACAATGCAAACCCTGCGCATTTTGCCATCATTTGCATCTTGAGCGAGCCGCTTTCAACAGCCTATTTTTTGCCACACTGTGATTTCAAGATCTATACCTGCAGAAAAGACATTTTTCAAAGGTAATTAAATTCATATTTCAAGTGTTGTTTAAACCCAACTTAAATGCAGGGAATCCACCTGCATTAAATGCAGGGAAACCACCACAAACCTAAAACGTGTGTACTGAAAGCTATTACCTTGTAGGGTGGTGATTCCCCAAGGGACTGCTAGATGGCAGCATTACTTACAGAAACAGTTCACAGGAAGGAAAAGGTCTGTCCTCAGGTAAAGAAGACCCTGCCTGTGTGCTGACCAGAAGGGGTGTGTTGCATTATTTCAAATTTCAAATCATTTATTTGATTTGGCTTATTGCTTTAAAAATATTGTGAGGTTTGAGATTTTTTTGATTAGGCTGAAATATTAATGAAGGAGGAGAGAAAAACCCCTAAAAATCTGAAATAATCCAACAAATTCTTGCCCAAATCCGACGCCTTATTCCTGAGGTTGCAAAATCAGATTGCACACTGGTCCTCTGGCATGAGATCACATTCGGCCTCAGCAGTTGTTGGGCTTGTACCTTCTGTGATTAGAAAGATTTCTGAGAACAGTGAGGCCACCACATACCAATGTCAAAGTGATCAAACAATTGTACTTGTTCTTTTAAAGCATGGTGCATGCAGTGAGCATTAGCAAAATAATCATCTTGTTTCTCCTCTACTGATTCTGTAATGTAATCATATGTCATCATATATAATCATGAGTCATGTAGATAATAAGTCATCATCTGCTTTTTTCATTCAGTTTATATTTATGTTATAACCATGAGTGGAGACCTGGACATTATAAATAAAAGTCAATAGTTTCGTTTTCCAGTAAGAGAACCCTTATGCAATTTTGAAAGTTTTTGGCATATCACTTTGTTCCCTTGATATCTGCTAATCTGTAAACCTCAGGTGCCCTCAAGTAATATTCTCAGTGTCATATTGCTTTGCTCTTTTCTCTTCTTCATCTAACTAGCTATTCTGCTCCTCCTCTCACTGTGTACTCTCTCCCTAGGGGTGTATGTCTCTTCCCAGGCCTTCAAGTTTACATGTAAGTTCACTCACATTGGTATCTACTCAATAGCCTAATTACTGGTCATTTCTTCATAGAGGCCTCCTAGATACTTCTAACTAATCATATTATCCCCAAACTGAACTTAGTGTCCTCAAAACCTGCTCTATCTCCAATATTCCAAGTCTTAGTAAATGGTATCATCATTCACTCAGTTGCTCAAAAACTTGCTTAGAAACCAGGGAAGTTATCTTGAACTCCTTCATTGCCTTTAATCCCCATATCTGTTTGGTCTCTAAGAGCTGGCACTAGTATATCTTAAAATAACTTGACTTTCTCCACTTTTCTCCCGTTTCACTGCTAGAAACTATTCCCAGTCACCGTTGTCCAGCTGCTACAAGAGCTTGCTAACTGCTCTTTTCCCATCCCCAATCCCAATCCACTTTCCACACTGCAGCCAGTACCATCTTCTCAAAACACAAAGCTGTTTGTGTCTTTGCTGTGCTGCAAAGGCTTCCCACTGAACCCTTTGTGGATAAGTTCTTAGTGGATCCTGGTGCTCTCTCCAGCTTCCTCTCCTGCATCATCCCTTTGCTGTCCACTCCAGTTCTCACAGATGGGGTTGAGGACTCTTTGCAACCACTCTGCCCACCACTAGGGGCCTGAAGTTCACAGGCTGAATATCTTCTGAAGGACTCCAATTTACATTCCAAATAAATACAGTCGGGCTTCCTTATCCATAGGGTTTCACATCTGTGGATCCAACCAACTGTGAATCAAAATATTTGAAAAGACCATGTCTGTTCTGAACATGTGCAGATTTTTTTCTTGTCATTATTCCCTAAACAATGTAACTATTTATATAATATTTACATTGTATTAGGTATTATAAGTAATTTAGAGATGATTTAAAGTATACAGGAGGATGTGCACAGGTTATATGCAAATATTATCCCATTTTATATCAAAAACTTGAGCATCTATAGATTCTGGTATACACGGGAGTCTTGCAACCAATCCTCACGGATACCGAGGGAAGTTCATTGGCAGTACCTAGATATTGTTAATGTTTTTTCCTCTAGCTCTACTCCTAAGACTCCATTTTTATCTTCAGTAATAGTGTTGGGACTGGCAGGGCACTGTGGCTCATGCCTGTAATCCCTGCACTTTGGGAGGCTGAGGCGAGAGGATCACCTGAGGTCAGGAGTTCAAGACCAGCCTGGCCAACATGGTGAAACTCTACTCTCTACTCTACTAAAAATAGAAAAATTAGCTGGGTATAGTGGCAGGTGCCTGTAATCCCAGCTACTCTGGAGGCTGAGGCAGGAAGAATCACTTGAACCCGGGAGACAGAGGTTGCAGGCAGTTGAGATCATGCCATTGTACTCCAGCCTGGGCGAGACTCCATCTCAAAAAAAAAAAAAAAAAAAAATCATTGTGTTGGGGCCAGGCCAAAAATGGGACATGGATATTTTCGAAGGTTAGAGTTGGGTGACACCTCACCTTCCTTCTGTAGAATGTGTTCACTGTGGAGTCTCAATGTTTTAGTGTATAATGAAGAAAAGTTTCCCGCAATAACCTGCCACTCTCCTATATTGCCTGTCCCTTTCTGGTGGTGTAGCTCTGTCATCAACCAGTAAAGGAGAGGTGAGGGCCAGTGCTACCCCAGAGGTGGTAGCTTGAAAGTGAAAAGACAGGGGTATTTTTAACAGCTATTAAGGACAGAACACAGAGATTGGACTGAGTTAGGGGATAAACTGGGGCAGTGCCTCTCTCTGAGCAGCAGCAAAAGGTCAGCATTGCTGCTGGTTGATGTGGAATTTATACTGAAAGCCACTCCATAGTAGGCAAGGATGTTTTGCTTTAAAAAGTGACATCTGCCTCTTGGTAATACATGCTGCAGGTGCAAGTGTTTGGGGGCTCCAAATTCCAGTGTGATGCAAAAGCACTGGATTTTAATCAAGGGAGCTGGGCTTGAGTCAGGCATGTCTATCTCTGGAGGCTGCCAGAGTGAGTCATGCAGAGGACGAGAGGAGTGAGCTCTTAGCCAACTGGCTTCAAGTCCATAGAGGTCCAGTTTCTCCTTCTGCCCTGAAAACCTGGGTCCACAGAGCCATCTTAAGTACCTCGAGCCCAGGGCAAAGGTCCTGGTAGCACCACTTCTCTGGAGTACAGATCACTGGAGCCATTTGTCTCCTCTAAACAGGGACAACAATGAAAATAATGAGACAATAGGCTGGTCAGGGAGTCCCCCAATACTTGCATCAAAAGTACCCATTTTAGCGGCTTATTGTTAGAGCTATTGGGCATCAACATAGCTCAAAAGCTTCCCTCTGGCCATAATAAAACATTTCATGTCACAAATCCCAGGGACAGTGTCCTGGCTCTGTTGACAGGCAGCTGGGCAGGTCCAGTGGTGTACTGATGCCAGTGAGGGCCATGGGGCTCATCTTTTCCAAGTCCACATTCGACAACCTCATTTTAGTGGTTTGAAATTGGCCATAATCCACAGGGATACAGGGAGGGGAACAACACACACTGTTTGGGCCTGTCGGGGTGGGAGGCTGGGGGAGGGACAGCACCAGGATAAATAGCTAATGCATGTGGGGCTTAATACCTAGGTGATGGATTGATAGGGGCAGCAAACCACCACAGCACTTGTTTACCTGTGTAACAAACTTGCACGTCCTGCACAAGTATCCCAGAACTTACAATAAAATTTAAAAAAATAATAAAAATTAGAAAAATAAAATACAGAAAAATAGAGGGAAAAAAAATGGGCCTTGGTAAGAGAATTTACCTCACAGAAATGGACAAATGCCACGAGTCAGAACTTTATATTTTCCAGAAAGCTGGTTATAAAGCATTTACCAGCAGCACATCATTTTTGGTTTTAGGTGATTTTTTTTTTTTTTTTTAACCAATGAAACAAAGTCCCTTTGCATATTAGGGAGGCAGCATGACCCCCTAGTTTCCATTCACTTAATGTACTACAGGCAGTCGCTGTTTTTGAGTTCTCTTCTGGGACCTCTTATGCTATAATCAAGGAAACATGTTGTCTTAGAAAATTTTCACCCCTCTGAGACACCTTGAGTAAAAGTATCCCTAGTTTTTACTTTTAAACTCAGGGCCAGGATGTATTGAGTTTAGAAACCCGAGTACATGTACTAAGGATGCTAAAATTTCGGTACCACAGACCACATCTTTTTTGTACATTGCATATTCCTGCAAGATAGTTTGCTCATCTGAAGGCAAGGAGGAATGGCCATGATTTAGTTCACTTTTGGACCCTAAGTAAAATTGAACGATGCAAGAAGATCAAATAAGCCTTTCTTTGTTTGTGACACATAGGAGAGTATGGCATAAAAGCGTGAAAGCCACAGACTTTGAATATAAATGCAGTCACGTAGATGTTAATACTCCACATATGTAACTTTGACCTACTTGCCTACAGGACCTCTGTCCTGCACCCGCAAAGGGCACCCTAATGAAACAATACTGTTGGCGATGTTTTGCTCTAGCCTTCTTATCAAAAGCATCACTGCTGTGCTGCTGAGGTTTTCTGTGAGGATGCTGCTCTGTCACCCTGAGCCTTCATAGTCTTGGAGCTGTACTGTTGTCTGCAGAGCAGTTAGAGGGAAGGGCTCTTTTCCCAGTTTTCTGTCCCACTTCCTAAGACAATGTCCCCTGGGCTCCGAACAGGCATGCTTGTGTCCAGAGATGTGATCACACAGAGGCGCCTCAATGTGGCACTCAAACACCTCTCCCATGGGTCCAAACAGTCTTTCCGCTTAGGTAGAAATGGGGAATTAACCATTCCCTCTGTTGACCTAATCATACTCAACAAATTGTTACTTTTTGCAAACAAAACAAAGTCCCTTTTCTTATTACTGAGGCAAATAGAAGGCAGTATAACAAGAAATACAATGGAATTTTTCCTGTTGTCCCAGAAGGGAGCTAAGATCTAAAGCTGACAAGCAAAAACACTAACAGTGTGTGTCCATTAAGATGATTTTTTAAGTAACCGAAATTGCTAGGTATAGGTTTTTTCTTGAGTAAGACCATCTCTGTATCTTCTCCCACTTGTTTATATGGCTATTATCAAAAAGACAAGAGGTAACTGTTGGCAAGGGTGCAGAGAAAAGGGAACATGTACACTGTTGGTGGGAGTGTAAACTAGTACAGTCATTTTGGAAAACAGTATGGAGGTTACTCCAAAATTAAAAATAGAACTATCATATGCTCCAGCAATCCCTCTTCTGGGTATACACCCAAACAAAATGAAATCAATATCTTGGGCTGGGCACAGCAGCTCACGTCTGTAATCCCCGTACTTTGGGAAGCTGAGGTGGGCGAATCACCTGAGGTCAGGAGTTCAAGACCAGCCTGGCCAACATGGTGAAACCCTGTCTCTACTAAAAATACAAAAATTAGCTGGGTGTGGTGGCGGGTGCCTGTAGTCCCAGCCACTGGGGAGGCTAAGGCAGGAGAATCGTTGGAACCTGGGAGGTGGAGGTCGCAGTGATCCGAGATCACGCCATTGCACTCCAGCCTGGGCAACAAGAGCAAGACTCTCTGCCTAAAAAAGAAAGAAAGAAAGAAAGAAAGAAAGAAAGAAAGAAAGAAAGAAAGAAAGACCTTGAAGAGATACCTGCATCCCCAAATTCATTGTAGCATTACTCACAGTAACCAAGACGTGGGAACAACCTAAGTGTCTATTGATGGAGGAATGGGTAAAGAAAAATGTGATCTATACATGCGATGGAGTATTATTCAGCCTTTAAAAAGAAGAAAATGCTGCCATTTGCAAGAACATGAATGAACCTGGAGGACATTATGCTAAGTAGTATAAGCCAGACACAGAAAGAAGCATATTGCATAATCTCACTTATATGTGAAATCCAAAAAAGTCTAACACATAGAAGCAGAGTAGTGCTTATCTAGGGTGAAAAGGTGGGGGAAATAGAGAAACATTTAAAACTGATAGATTTCTTAAAACATTTTAATTGATTCAGAGGGAATATTTTACTGATTATTAGGTTGAAGCTCTGTAGCCTTCCCAACTAATTGTCTAAATCATATTTTTAAAATGTATTGATATTTAGGTTTTCCTATGGGGCAAAAGGAATGCATTCATTTTGAATAGTGTATTTTAAATCTTTTGCATAAACTAAAGCAATATGTCATTTTAAAAAAGATTTCCATTCTTTTGGCAAGGAGCTCATCCATGTGTTGGTTTTATTGAACCTGGATATAACATCTGGAATTGATGCAGCCACTTTGTGCCATGAGTGAATCTAGCCTGAGGACAATTTCCTAAGGCAGGAAGGGGCCACCTTTTACATTATCCCTGTTTTAAGAGCTAAAGTAAAAAGGTCTTTCCCAGACCCCAATTCCTTAGAAAAGTGAAATTCTCATGGTTGGCTTAAGATAATAAAGATTTCCCCACCAAAAGTCTTGGAATATGGAAGAAGTTGAATATGGAAATTATTAGGGTCTATTAGAATGGTGGAAATGCACAAATGGCTCTTGGGTGGGCAAGAGGATCTGCTCTGTGGCCACATTCTATGCCCAAAGCACCAGCAGCACCAAGGCTGACCACCCACAGGGGCTACCAAGAGGCACCTGCCCACCACCAGCACCCCAGTCAATGAAAGGAGAAGACTAGGAGAGATGAGAGAGCTTTGAGAGACTGCCAGGTGTATAAGAGAATCCCTGTCCTCTCATTTCTCTTCTGAACTTTGGCAAGCCACTAAAGCAGCAGAGTGCTTGATGTCATTGGAGGTTGGAGAAGGGGAGACAGGAAGACAAGGAACTGAGAAAAGGGTACCATTGAGGCAGCCTGGTTTTCTACTGTCTGGCAAAGCAAGTCTTCTGTGGGTCGTGTGGACACTGTAGGAGATGACCAGGCTTGCCTGTCTTGACAGTATTCTGCCTCCAAAGGACTGGCATGGAGCAAGGGGATCCCAGCAACAAGGGGCTGTGGAATATGCTCCTGTGGTAGCAGCTGAAGATTTGTGGAAGCTGTTGGTTCAGAATTGAGTCTGCCATATTAGTTTGCACTGTATTAGGGAGACTGTGCAGAGGGATTCAGCCACATCCATAGAGTTAACAGAGAGAAGTGGGGAGTAACAGGGCTGGGTGGGGACTGTCGTCTTGCCATGAAACATAGCCATTCCATCCCTCATCCCTTCTTCCCTGTCAGAGCCTGGAAGAGGAAAGGAGAAGTGTAGAACAACCAGACTATGCTTTTCTCACCCACTCCAAGCCTCTATAGTCAAAGTTTTCATCTATGTTAGCTGAAAGAGAGAAGAGCTTTGAATCAAACATTGAAATTTATTCAACAAAGAGATAAGACTATTTGAATAACAAAAAGTGTCAAAAAGATGTTTTGGAAACTGGAAGATGCCTCACTGCCCCAGTTTATCCCCTAACTCAGCCCAGTCTCTGTGTTCTGTCCTTAATAGCTGTTAGAAATACCCCTGTCTCTTCATGTTCAAGCTACCACCTCTGGGGTAGCACTGGCCCTCACCTCTCCTTGACTGGTTGATGACAGAACTTTTTGCCCACAGTGGTAATACCACTGTGACATGTGTTCCTCTCTACAAGAGTACCCTTGTTTTCAAGCATGCCAAGATTTTCACCAGAATCAAGTGACCTAGATTTAAGAGCTCATTCTTCTTAAACTGACCATTTAAACTTTGAGTTCCAAATGCTCTCATCTATAAAAAGGAATATGCAGGGATATTATAAGAAGTTAAGGTAAGTGAAAGTGCTTAATAAAATGTGAAATGGTTTTCAAATTTAAGGCAGTTTTCTGTCTCATCATTGCTCTGCTTGTGCATTTCCATTAACTTTTATTCCGGGGTCTACTTCCTCAAAGCCACATGACTTGACCAGCTATGCTTTGGAAGGCGAAGTCTCACGGGGATGTCCACTCATTCATTGTGATGGCACCAGTGACGACTGTCAAACTTAGGTATGATTCCCAACACAGGACACATACTGGAGATGATGTGATGCAATGATTATTACAGATCCTTCTTACCATAAATTGGAAGTGATTCTGTTCTTTCAAGCCTTGCTGAATTTGAGCTTAGAAACACTTTTGTTTTGTCAGAAAGTGATTCATCATAGGCACAATCAGGGAAATGGAGTAGGCTTTTCAGTTTCTACTTTCTACTTGCCTCTGTAAGGTCAAGGATTTCTTACCTTGTTAGTGTGGAAGAATAGATGAGGGAAAAGAATTGCTTGAGACCACTGAAGTTCAAAGGAATGCCAAAAGAACAGAGCGTCAAGAGGGCTCTGTTCTAAGTACAGAGAGGAAAGACAGATGTAAGTTAAAACCACAGCTCTGCCACTTGTTTATGTGTTATTAACCTCTCTGAATTTCTTCCAACTTAAGCTGGAGTTAATTCATAATGCACATTTAGCTGCCCAGCATTCAAAACTACTTGTTGTGGAGAAATCTTGTGTAAATGTTGAGGGACAATGAGGCCCCATTTCCACTATGAAATCTGAAAAGGCCCCTGGCAGCCAGTACACAAGACCCCGGATGGCCAACTTAGTGTTCTCACTTGAAACTTTGAATCTTGAGGGATTCAAAATCTATATCTTCACTGGATTGCCCCTGTAACATGATCTTGGCATGGTTCCTGCTGCCCAGCTCCCCCTGGCTTCCTCAGTCCTGCAGCCTTGCCAGGGATTTCATGAACTGTCCAATGTCCTTTCAATTATTTATTTAATTAATTTCATTATATATTAACAAACTATAATTGTATAGAATTAAGGGGTACACAGTGATATGATGATGAATATAGTGGAATAATTGAATTAAGCTAGTTAATATATCCATCATGTCAAATATTTATCATTTAGTCCTCCTGTTAAACTGAAACTTTGTACCCTTTCACCAATATCTCCCCATTCCCCTTCTCCCAGCCCCTGACAACCACCATTCTACTCTCTACTTCTATGATTTCAATGTGTTTTTAGATTCCACATGTAAGTGAGAACATGTATTTGTCTTTCTATGCCTGGCTTAGTTCACTTAGCATAACTAAGTGTATCCATGTTGTTGCAAATCACAGGACTTTCTTCTTTTTAAGGCTGAATAGTACTCCATTGTGTATAAGCACCACATATTCTTTATCCATTTATCGGTTGGTGTACACTTAGGTTATTTCCATATCTTGGCTATTGTGAATAAAACTACAATAAACATGGGGGTGCTGATATCTCTTTGACATACTGACTTTAAATCCTTTGGATAAATATCCAGAAGTGGGATTGCTGGATCATGTGATAATGATCCAATTATTTCTTTTCTGATCAAGGTGGCCAGAAATGTTTTTGGTGTTGCTTCTTTGTCACTGACAACCTAGAACTCTGTAGACAGATATTATTCCCTTTTTGTAGATAAGAACATTTGGAACTCAGAGTTTAAGTGATCAGTTAAAGAAGTTAAAGAATAAGTTCTCAAATCTAGATGTCCTGATGCCAAAGTCTGTCATTCAGTGGATGTTAGTTGCACAGTGACTGTGTACAGGCACTTGTTGGCAGCAGGGCCACGGTGGTGAATGTCATGGATATGAAGATGGGACAGGGCTGTGCCAAGTGTGGCCTGGGTCCTGTTGGTTTATCAGGGTCATTTGGGGCACTTGTACACATGTGGATTCCAGAGTCCAAATTACGGAATCCAAATTTCTGGGGATTACAGTAGAGTAGCTGTCTGTTTAATTAACTTCCCAGGTGATTATGGTAGTTGCTAAAATTTGAGAAACATTTTTCATACGGTGATACCAGCCACAAATTAGTATGTGTATATAGTAGGAATGTATATATATCTAAATAGTAATAGTATAACAATAATGATAGTATAATAGTACAGTATATGTAATACGTAGTATGCCCAGGCGGGTGGGTCACTTGATGTTAGAGTTCAAGACCAACCTGGTCAACATGGCAAAACCCCGTTGATTTGTTTTTCTAAGACCACCAGAGCAGGCACAAAAGAACCAGCGAGCAGGCAAGGGTAGGAGCAAAACTGCAAATTTATTTTTGGTCACCTAGCTTCAGGGGAAGAAGGTGGGTAGGGAGAGGTCTGTCGGCCTCCGGCAAAGGAGGCCAAGAGAGTCCCCCGGTGAGCTCACGGACGGAGTTCCTGCAGTCCCGACAGGAGTGGGGGGCTGGGAAGTCCCTGCAGGGCGTCCGTCGGAAGCGGCTTTTCTAGGAGTGGGAGGGCAATAGGCGGGACACGGGCATGTCGGGGGGCGTTCCATAGGTGCGACCAGGTAAATCTTGGTCTCTTCAGATTGACGTCACCTGGCACATGCCCGGTTGGTCTGCACCTTCCCGGGCACCAGCTGCATTTTCGCGCACGGGAAAAGTTGGTGATGAAGAACCCAGAAGTGCGCCATCTTACCTCCGTTCGTCCAAACACCCGTCTCTACTAAAAATGCAAAAATTATCTTGGTGTGAAGTGCATGCTTGTAATCCCAGCTACTTAGGAGGCTGAGGCACAAGAATCACTTGAACCAGGAAGGCGGCGGAGGTTGCAGTGAGCCAAGGTAACACTAGTGCACTTCAGTCTGGGTGACAGAGCGAGACTCCATCTCAATAAATAAATAAATAAATAAATAGTACGAGACAGGTAACATTTCTCATTAATAAACTCTGCATGTCATAAAATAGCATTTAACATGCCCATTCTGATCACAAAATAAAATATTGGCCCTGTACTGGGGCCTGGAGCAAAGAACCACACATGTGCCAAGCCCATTTGAATTTATAAGGCCATTGTAATCCTGCTCAGAGAATGAATGTGTGGCATCTCCACAGGAGAGAGAATAATTCATGGGCTACTGTCATGCTGATGGACATTGTGTTGAGTATTCAGTTTTCTATACAGGAGCAGAAAAAGAAGGAATGGCCGTATGACTTATGTCCATGGAAAACCTGCTCTTAAGAGTTTTTCCAGGTAAGTTTATGATTCCTCTTTTGATACTGTGTTTCACTTTACTGAATTATGCCATATGCAATTCTGTTGAAAAATCATTTATTTTAAAAAAGAAATAATACTTGCATTGGCTGAAAGTACTGGAATATCAAACTTCCCATAAACTGCCTCTGTGAATCCCCCACAGCTGTCAGCTTCTTTGAAGTGGGATGATGACTTTTGACCTTGGCTCATTCATTATGCTGCTGGAAGAGAAAGACTTTTACCTTAGGCTGCTTTTTCCTCTTGTCTAGAGACAGAAGAGACATTCCCTAGAATGACATTTCTGACATGTGTGGTAGGTGGTTGGCAATTTATACATAAATTTAGGATATTATCCTCTTCTGAATTAAAAATATATCTTACCCTTTCCCAGAGCCACTCAGTACAAAGGTCTCTGACTACCTTGGAACTCCCCTACATATTCCAAGAGCCTGTAATCCTATGTTAATAAAAATGGTCAATAGGCTTCAATCATCAATATTTATAGAGCATTTACCTGGGCCATGTACTTATGGCATACGGAAGATGCGAATGTGGGGAATGTATATATAGGTGTTTGGGATAATGAAAAAGAAGGAGACAAAAGTGGAATTACTATTCTGATGGTAACACAGGCAGTGTTTCAATGTGTTGTCTGTTGAATGGAATAAACGTCTTCTTAACTTCCTCTGCCTAATTGATGGGAAAGATGCACTAGACAGCTTGGGCCAATTGAAAACATGAGTATCTTTCAATGTCCATGACTCCAGAAAAGCATACAATCTCTCTCAAACACTTAACAAATGCCTACTCTATGTCAAGCACTTGGTGTTCAGCCCTGAGGTCAGAAAGTAGGACTTTGGTAGATAGTAGTCCCCCTACCTTATTCATGGGGTGTATGTTCCAAGACTCCTAATGGATGCCTAAAACTGGGGATAGTACTGAACCCTATATGTACTAGGTTTTTTTTTCCTGATACATACATGCCTACCTGCAATAAAGTTTAATTTATAAATTAGGCACAGTAAGAGATTAATAATAATGAAATAGAACAATTATAACAGTATGCCAGCATCACTATTCTTGTGCTTTATGGCCATTTTTAAGGAAAGTAAGGGTGACTTGAACACAAGCACTGTGACACAGAGACAGTTGCTCTAATAACCAAGAAGGCTACTAAGTGACTAAGGGCTGGGGAAGCGTTGATGGTATAGATGTGCTGGACAAAGGGATGATTCGTGTCCCAGATGGGATGGAGTAGGATGGCATGAAATTTTACCACACAACTTAGAACAGTGCACAATTTATAACTTATGAACTGTTTATTTCTGTAATTTTCCTTTTAATAATTTCAGACTGTGATTGGCTGTGGATAACAAACTGCAGAATGCGAAACTGTTGATAAGGGTGGACTACTGTAACTCTGGACAATTTCCTCAACTCTGCCCAATATCAAAGGAAGATTCTTGCAAGCATTTCTGTAAATTGCAAAAGATATGTGTTCTACAAGCCTTTCCAACCACATCGGCCTAAAATAGAAATCTAGACAGACTGAAAATAGAAGTGGCTAAGTGGAAATTGCTTCAACCATGGGGTAATTTTCATTTCTGGTAGTCATAAAAGGAAATTTTCTTTTTTTGTTATATTTTATGATTATTATGTATTTCATGTATTATCTGTATAGCTTTAGTTCCTAGGGTATAGCAGGTGTGCATACGTGCGGTTTTGTTAGCATACACTTGTGCCATACTGGTGTGCTGCACCCATCAACTCGTCAGCACCCATCAACTCGTCATTTACATCAGGTATAACTGCCAATGCAATCCCTCCCCTCCCCCCCCCATGATAGGCCCCGGTGTGTGATGTTCCCCTTCCCGAGTCCAAGTGATCTCATTGTTCAGTTCCCACCTATGAGTGAGAACATTCGGTGTTTGGTTTTCTGTTCTTGCAACAGTTTGCTGAGAATGATGGTTTCCAGCTGCATCTATGTCCCTACAAAGGACACAAACTCATCATAAAAGGAAATTTTCTATCCTAGTCTTCCTGAGTTTGATTCACCTCCATTACTACATTTAGTGGTTTCAATAGTAGTGAGCAGTGATTGCCATGGGAGGGTTCAGTTTTGTTCTTGTTTATCTATGCTTGAGAAGGGAGGGTTGGAAGTGTTCAGAGCCCATGAAATTAATCCAGGAAAAGAACGGGAGAAAGAGAATCTATGAGAGTGGATCCAGAGAATGAAGATCGAGCCAGATTCATGTCTTAGGCTAGAGGGAACTGAGTATTCAAAAGATAGAATATTAGCTAGATAGGTAGTTGTGGAGAGAAGCTCCACTGTTGACATATACACATGCCAAGGACAAATAAGAAAAAATTACATATTTAAAAATAATTATTGTGCTGTGCTCTCTCAGCAGGCTCCAAGCATTGTCAGTGATGTGCTACAAATAGGAACAACTAAGCTGACCCAGATATGAAGGCGGCAATGACACTGAACTGCCAGAAGAGTGATCCTCAAAAGTGGACAGGTGTCACGTCTGAATCCCTGGGGGTCAGGACCAATCAACTTCCCCACCTACCCCAACCGTGGCCACTCTTTCTAGTCATAGTTTATCTTATTCCTCAGGGGTGGGAGTGGGGTTAAGAAACAGGAGAAAGTATGTACCCAAATTCACAATCACATCTGATTGTTCACTAGAACTTTTTCTATGAAGACTAAATGGTGAGAATGGAGGAATGGTCTTGCTGGAAAATTCAGGTAGGTGTCATAATATTTAATAAAAGAGGCATTTCCTTTTTTAATTCTTTGTAGGGTCAGAAAAGAAAAAAAATTCAAGATATGCAAAGGAAGCAAGATTAAAATCTCCTTGACCATGGATACTGGTGCCCTACATTGTCCCAGCACCCTTTTGAGAGTGTGGATGAGGCTGAGTAGGAGGGCACCAGCATCCCTTGAAAGCAGCAGGCAAGAACAGCGTAGTGACAAGTGTTGGTCACAGTTCATGGCAGACCTGTGTGAGGGCTGCCTCCCCATCCAGCTCCCTTTGAGGCAGGAACAGAAGTTGTTTCTGGCTCAATCCAGCCCCTCATGGCTGCCATTCCCTTATATGACCCTGCTCCGCAGGGCAGCATACCAGACAGTTTCATGTTCATTATCCTTGCAACCGATTACTCGGTGAGGAGCATCAGAGAACTGAAAAGACTGACCTCGACTTCAATCCTGGCTCTGCCTCTTACTAGTTTCATGGCCTTGGGTATGTTACTTGTTTTCCTGGAGCTTTGTTTTACTAATCTTTGAAATGGTAGTCAATGGAGAATTAAATGAGATAAAACAGGTGAAATATTTGATACAGTATCTGGCATACAGTGGAAGTTGAATAATGATGGATATCAGTTTTTGTGAAGGATCCAATTAAGCAATTCCGTCTCTCCCTCCTATGAGCCACCATTGTACCAAGTACCACCTCCTGTACTGTATCTACCCCTAAGGATCACCATTGTTTATTTTTGTACGTGTCTCCTTAGCTGGACTGTGAGCTTCCTGCAGAAAGAGAGCAAACCTTACAGCTTCGTATTCCTGAAACTGTAACCAGTACGTAGTATATACCCAGTGAAAGTTCGTCATATCCCCCCAGTTCCTCTGCTGACTGAATGCACAAGGAATGAACAAAGGGGATGGTGGTGGGGAGAAATGAAACTAGAGATCTTCAGTTAACCAAAGGGAATGTTCCAACAGAGCCCACTTTTCTTGTTTTGACTGGTTCGGCAAGTAAGACACCAGACTTACCGGATATTGTTCAGAGCACTGTTGACTAACTTGTTAACAAGGGATGTCTGGGCTGCATTACAGCCAGACGGGGAAGGCTTGTTCAAGTTTCAATACTAGGTTCCTGAGTTAGGAGTGACTAAGCAGCAGCTGCCCCATACTGCCAAGCTACCGTGTGGTTTCACACCATGTGTCACTTGCTGAAGAGGACTGAGTCCCCCCTAGAACTTCCCTCATTTCACTACCACCTACTGCAGCTGGGTCTGCAGTTTGTATGCAGGAGCTGTGGGGGTCAAACTATACTCCATTTGTGCCCAATTTTCAATTACTCTCTAGACTCTTTTCCTCTCTGGACTTTAACCTTTGCTATAAAATTCCCTAGAGCTTCAAAATTGTACCCCAAAGTGCCCCTGACTAACATCAAGCTTATATGAAGCTAATGTGTCAGTACTCTATCTACAGATGGAAAAATGAGTTTTTCCACTGAAGCCAGGAAAATCCATGCTGGCACCCTAGCAGTCTGTCAGAAAGTCGTTATTTCTCCACTGTCAGAGATCCTGTCCTGAATATGCAGCCTGGCACAGCATGTTATGGAAGTAATACCCATGTCCCTTGCCCAAGGCACTAGCTCTTACTTGTCGCACAGTGGAATTCTAAATCATCAATGCATACTTCCTATTTTGTTAAGTCTCTTTAAGTTCATATTCAGCTGACCTGGGAAGAGATATGCAGTAAACTATGCTCAAAAACATTAGGACCAGAGATATAGCAAACTTTAGCAAAGATGAAAAGAACCATCCTGTCAACATATTGATTTTAAGAATAGCACTCTCTCACCAAATTTAATTATCTTGTTACTCAAAAATATTTTTTTATATGTGATTTCATTGTGTCCCTTTGAGAACAGGGAGAACAAGTAGCTTATCTAGGATGGCATTGGTCCAGGCCTCTGATTCACAAAATATGTCAAATTTAGACTTTCACCTTAACTTCAAACTAGGTTATGCATATGGTCACGGAGATTCAGGATAGACGTGGAGAGGACTTTTTTCTTATGCAACTATACAATTACCCCATTATAAAACTGTACAACCTGAATTAATTTTTACAAGTCATCACACAATTATGTTGCATTAAGTTTATAGTGTTTCACAAGTGTTAGTTTATTAAATTTAAACACTCAATATATAGTATATTTTTGCAAGCCTGTTTTGACAGTTCCTCAATCAAGGTACTGGGGCTCAACCTCTTGGAAGTGCTAGGTTTGAGTTATCTTTGTGATGGTAAATTCCAAGTCCACAGGAGAACCAGCAGGTGTAGATTTCATCCCTCATGATGAGGCCGGCTGCGTGCCCTATGGAAGCAGAAAGATGATCACTCAACTGCTTTGGAGCCTATTATAGCTTCTCAAATATTTTGAAGTACCCAAAGCATAGATGACCAGGTGTTTTACCACAAAAGTCTAGTTCTAAGAAAATACTCTTCAAGAGACTGTGGTGACCTATCATTAGTCATTGATTAGGTCTAAAAAGCCATCGCTTTGGTGTCCACTGGGTGACACAGCGTCTCTTTCTCTGAGACTGGTGTAGGAAAGGAAAGGAGTGGCAGCTCTCAAGCAACCACAGAGCTAACAACAGCTTTCACCCATCAGCAATTCAAAGGCTTTGCTACCCAGACTGCTAGTTCTCGTTTTTGTGCATGTTATGAGAAAGGCTCACACGATGTGGCTGAGGACATTTAGGAATCAGCAGTGCAGCTTTCTGGACAGTAAGTGGCAGCCAATGACATCAGCAGCAACCTGCTCTGCAGACCTTGAGATTTAATCATGATTTAAGTAAACATTGTTTGCAATAATTTTTCATTAAATTAAAATTCCTGATCCACATTAACTAAGTCCCCCTGCTCCTGAGCATTCACACCTGAAGAGAGGTTTTAACTAACCAGAATCCTTAGATCAAGATTTTCATTGAATAAAGAAGCCTTTCTTCCAATTTTTAAAGCCAGGTTTCAGAGAACAGCTTTGATAAAGCCTCTGTTTCCAGTGGCCTGATGGCATTCCGGGATGCAGTGATGCTGTGAGATGGTGGCCAGATGTGTGTGATTTGGAGCTCTCCTTCAGGAAAGCTTGCAAGTATTCATGAGCTCATGGCAACATGATGTGCTCAGCCAGCCATGAGCACACTTCACTGGAAGTCTTTAAAGAAGAAAAAATCTTTAGAGCATATATTGGACTCTAGACAAGTGTAAGTCGTATTTGTCATGAAAGCAGCCTTAGGGTTGGGGTAATTGAATTTGATATTCTTGGATTGTGATGCCTAGTATTTCTCCTTCCTTTTGCCATTAGTGAAAAACACCTAGAGGAGAGAAAGCAGATTGGCATTCCCAACTTGTCTCCCAGCACTCGCCTGAGGGGCAGAAGTCCTTGACTGGACTTTCCGGCTTTTTTCCAGGCAGTTTCTTCCTGACCCCAGCTTTCCCAAAGGGTCGAGGCGCTAGATCTTCTGGGCTGATCCCCATGCTCCTTCTCCCCGCTCAGCTCACTCCTCAGCATTTCCTGTGCCCAGAAACTCAAATTCAGCCATGGCTTCTATCCAGTGTCTCCAAACTGTTAAAAAATGTCTCTTCTAAGGAGAACTCAGATTTTTAGAAGACTTCGAAACAAACGGAAGTAATTTTACTTTCTGTCAACTGTTGAGATTATTTTCATTTCTGGTAGCTGGTGAGGAAAGAGTATTACTTTTTGTATTTTTTGCATATTAGAACAACGTCAGTGAAATATTTTACCTGAATGGTCTTCTTCCCTGTTCTCAACCCACACGAGTCCCATCAACTGTCTAATGAAGATAGGGCATGCTGGTGGACTTAGCGCATGTTGGGGGAATGGTGAATAGACCAAGGCAATAAGAACAGAACTGTGATGTGAGAGGAGTTGGGAAGGTGCGTACTCATCAGTGGTTGGGATACAAATCCTGAATAGCCACCTATTGTGGCCACCACAGTCTTTGAGGAATAATATTTAAGGCTATCTAGGCCACGGAATCATGTTATTGGCCTGTGCTTTGGCCCTACACTTGAATGCAATGTCCTAAATCAATGGCACGGAATGGACCTCCACCGTGGACTCCTGTTGCCCCTCCATTTTTGAGAACAATCTCAGTGGCATCCTTAGCCCACTTCCACCTTGCCTGCCTGCCACTTTCTTAGTTTTAAAGGGAAGAAAGTGGGATTTAGAGGGCAAGGGTGTCCTATGTAGTTCCCTGCATGGGTTCACTGAAATCCCAAACAGCAACAAACAACAAAACAAATAAAACAAAGCAAATAAACAATAACAAATTCACCTAGCCCATGAAGAGTACCTTATAGATTGATGGTTATCCTTCATTGCTAACAGGTACCACTTATAATGGCCTAGAAAGGACCTTGATGGAGATAAGCACCTAGAGATTTCTCTGTCAGTCAGAGGGCTCAGTCAATGCAAATAAGAATTTGTGTGCTGTTTCATCTGGCAAAGTGACAACAAAGCCCTATAGCCATTTGTATTCTTATCGCAGCTGCCTCTGGGATCAAGGGAAATGAGAACTCAGTACCACGAGGTGCACAAAAGATACTGCACAGGAAGGCCCATATTGAAGTGCAGAAGGAAGTGAAGAGGAAGAAGTGATACATTCTGAAGTGGTTGAAGAGTGTGTTCAGGAAAATTGTTCTCCATCCCTTACTCACCTTTCTTTCCTTCTCTGTTGGAGGCAGTGGCTTACACAGTGGTCATGCTTGAGTTCGGCTTTCAAAACATGAGAGGGACAGGAATAAGGGAGCAAGAAGAGAACTCTGTTGGGAGATGAAGGATGGAAGGCATCACTCAGGGATTTTGCATCTCTACCAAACTGCATACCTTGGCTATATTGATCCCTGTTCAATTCCCATGGAAAGAGATTGGGCCTAAATTTATTCAAGTGTTCCAGATGGATGAAAAATAAACCCCAAGAGCAATTTCTAGCCCAGGGCTTAAACTAGAAGCTCTCCCAACAGCCACCTTAATCTAACTGTGGTTCTTCCTTGGCTCTCTGACCTAAGGAAGAGTTGAGGAGGGCACATGTCACAGTTAGATTATTCAGTTTGTCTAGAAGGAAGCATTTCAAGCCTTTGTTGCTTGCATTAAAAGCTTCAACCCCAATAACAGCATGACTATTATAATAGTAACTTCATCCATGACCTAGTTATGAGTACCTCCTTCTTGAATTTGGAGGGAATGGAGGAAAGCCTTGAAATTTTCTGAGTTCAGTTAGTGTTTCAAAAGTCCACATTCCTTTTGTTGATTTTGTTGTCTACATATCCTGGAATCTGGTAACAACCACCGACTTTTATCTAACCTGTGTCAATAACTTACTAATTAGAATCCCTATCTCTTCCCTGGCCCCCTGCACCAATTCTTCATATTGCAGCAGAAGTATTTTTTTAAAATATGTTGAAGTAATCATGTTATCTCCCTCGCTTTTAACTTTCCATGTCTTACTGTTGACTTTAGGATAACAAACCACTTACCATGACCTACAAGATCCCATCTGATCTATCTAGCCTCATCTTGCACCACTCTCCCCTTCTATATTCTCTTAGTTCCTACGTCAAGCTTCCCCCACACTGGTTTTATTTTTCTGTCTGGAATGTACTCTCTTGCCCTTGCTCTTGCTCTCTCCCTCCTTACTTTCTATCAGAAGAAAAGCGAAGGATGAGTAGAAATGAACTGGACAAACATAAATTCCCCAGGAATGTCTCCCCTGATCCCACTGCCTACCTGGTCTAGGTCACCTTCCTTTGTTGTTGCATGGTCTCTTAAGAACAATACTGTCTCTCTTGGAGTGCTGCCCAGTTATTAATTATATATTCATCCAATATGCCACCCGACTATAGACTCCGTGAGGACAGACACTTTGTTTGTTCACCAGGTCCAGCTTTATTGAATGAGTGGGTCAGCTCCAATGTATAGAGGGGGTGGGGGGTTTCATCCTTGAGGGAGATCTACAAATGGTCAGAAGAGATCTGTCTGGGAAAAACAAAAGAAAATCCTCTTTCCACAGACTTCTTAAATTTCTATGTTAGGAGAGTAGAAAGATGTTTTTTTTTTTTTCTTTTCTTTTTTTCTGTTTTCCAGGCCAAAAAAAAGCAAAGCATTGAGGAAAGTGAGAACTGAGGAAAAGGGCATTGGATTTGATGACTCACTACTCTCCTTTAGTGAACTTTAATAGAAGAGTTTCAGTAGAGTAATAGAAACCAAAATTGCAACCAGTTCAATGAGTAGGAGGCAAAGAAATGGCAGTGAACATAGATTATGCTTGAAATAAATGTGAGAGATGAAACAGCTGACTTCAGAAAACAGCGGATTCAACAGAAGACTGTTTAATTGGGTGACAATTTTCATGATAAGAAAGACTAGAAAAGGTCTATAGGCTAATAGGGGAGAGGATAGTGGGAAAATACTGTAGAGGTTTGGGAATGTTTTGTCCTCAGATAGGAGGAAAGAGAGAAGGTACATGGCACCTAATACATACTCACTACATATTTGTTGAATTAAAAAGGATCTAGTTTGGAGGATGCTAACTCCTATGGGGAGTAATAGTGTAATAATTAAGTCAAGTCTTAGCAAGAGGTGGTGCCTGGGAGAACTCAGGTCTCATGTGAAGGGATCCCAAGATCCCTTGAACCAGGCACTTGTCCCCATGCAGGAATATAGAGCCATTGACACCAGAGATTCTGATGGCAAAAAACTGGATTTTTGTGGGAGATCTCTTTGTTTTTAAACTTTGACAACTGTTTTAAACAATGTTAATCACACAAAATAGCCAATATTCAGTCAATTGGCAACCACTTGGTAACCTGTATTTTCACACCTATTTCTCTAGATCATACTTGCTTGATTGGGATTTAACAGTTTTATTGAAATATAATTTACAAATACAACTCACCCGTTTAAAACGTACAATTCAACTGTTTTTAGAAATTTCCAGATATGTGTAACCATCACCACAGAGCATTTAAAAATATTTTCATCATCTCAAAAAGAAACCTGGGGTCCTTTAGCTATCACTCCCCTATTTCCTTCCTCCCCCAACCCCAGGCAACCACTAACCTACTTTCTCTACACATTTGCTTATTCTGGGCATTCTGTTTGAATGAAATTGTGTAAAATGTAGTCATCTGTGACTGGTGAATTTCACTTTGGGGCTAGGTTTTTTGTTTTGTTTTGTTTTAAGTAAAAAAGTAAGAATGTGAAAAATTTGGAGGGATTTTAATCTCAATGAAAGGAAAGGCCAGGGCGTCTCATCACAGGAGAAGAGGAGAGGAAAAGGGAGGAGGGAAGGCGGGAGGGGAGGAGAGGGTATCTAGGCTAAAAACCATCCTCCAGAAATAAAGGAAAGGAAAGGCCAGAAATAAATCCTGAAGGCTTTCTGCAACCACCTACACAGGACACCTCAAGGATCAGTCTGTGAGAAAACTTAAGAGCCCAGCCAGGCACGGTGGCTCACACCTGTAATCTCAGCACTTTGGGAGGCCGAGGGGGGCAGATCATGAGGTCAAGAGGTGGAGACCACATGGACTAACATGGTGAAACCCCATCTCTACTAAAAACACAAAAATTAGCTGGGTGTGGTGGCGGGCACCTGTAGTCCCAGTTACTTGGGAGGCTGAGGTAGGAGAATAGCGTGAACCCAGGAGGCGGAGCTTGCAGTGAGCCGAGATCGCACCACTGCACTCCAGCCTGGGCAATACAGCAAGACTCCATCTCAAAAAAAAAAAAAAAAAAAAAAAAAAAAAAAAAAAAAAGAAAGAAAACTTAAGAGCCCTTGTCTTTTAAAATATATATATATTCTATATTCTTTATTTTTAAACTTATTTGTATAAAATTATGGGGTAAAAGTGAAATTTTGTTACATGCATAGATTGCACAGCAGTCAAGTCAGGCCTTTTAGTGGATCTATCACTCAAATAATGTAATTGTAGCCATTAAGTAATTTCTCATCATTCATCCCCTTCACACTTTCTTGCCATTCTAAAACAAGAGCCCTTAGTTTTAATAATCCGCCTGCACCTGGCTGATAGTCAGCTGGTTTGTACAGTTTGGCTGCATCAGTGGTTTACACAGCCAAGGTCTGATCTGACTATCTGTCTATGCCTGGTCTGTTGTTAGGAATGATAAATATCACCCTGGATTGGCATAGCTATTTTTCAGGATGTTACCCTTGAGTAAGTCCTTGGTTCTAGTCCAGCATTGCTCATAACAGGCAAAAAAGCAGAATAATCTGAGGCTCCCTGAGTGATTAGCCCTAACACATTTGGGGTTATTTGCTTGTACTAAAGAGATTGATCTAAAAACCTTCTCTGCAAAGAAGTAGAGGATTTTCAGATAGCGGAGTACATCATTTTTAAAGGGGTAGCAGGTCTAATATCAAGGACTTGGCACTCATCAGAATTAAAAAAAATAAAAAGTCCTTAACAGCATGCCAGGGAGACACAACTTTGGAATTTTTAGTAAAACCACAGAGTAGAGGAGTGTCTGTAAAATATGCAGTATGAGTCAGACACATAGCTAATAGGGATTACTAAACTTCTGGGGACTCCAATAGCATAATACATTGAGAAAATCTTAACTTTCTAATTAGAATATAATTCATTCTGAAGAGGGTCACTTCACAAAGTGTTGAGGCTGCAATTGGATTAAAGGACAACCTTTGGGAGGCATTCTTAGTGGGGTGAGCAACAGCAGCAACACTTCCTCATCAGGAAAATGGTCCTTATACAGCTTTCCAAAATTCCACCCAGAGATGGACTCTTTAAGAGCCTCTGGGGGGTTGGGGAGAAAACAAACATTTTGTTTGTGTAAATTGACATTAATTGGAATTGGATGAGTAGCTGAGGGCCAAAGTGAGGGTGCCTTCAGTGAGACAGTGAGGCATTTCCCAACAAATGTCAGTTTGGAGACCATCCACAGCTGATGGTAGCTCTTTTCCACACAGTCCAGGAACTCAAGGCCCTATGGCCTTACTCTTCTGCCATCCTCAGAGTGTAGCCCTTGCAGTGGCTGGAGTTCCAGCCTCAAGTTCTCATTTGCCATGGCAGGATCAAAGAAAAGATGATGAAGGAAATTTAAAATGCATCTTTGGTCTCAGAAACTGCCGTGTGACACTTCGGCTCACATCTTATTGGCCAGATGTTACAGAGAGTTATCAAGCCATATTCAGCTGCAAGAGAGGTTGGAAACCATTACCTTTATTCTGTATGATTCTATACCAGGTAAAATTTGGGGGTGTGATTATGTCGGGGAGACCAGAGAATAAGAATGCTGTTGTGGAATTTTTGCTCCTTAGTTCAGCTAAAACTGGGTTCTTGTCACACAACCAGGAAAGATTAGGCATGTGGACACATTGAAGGGTGAGTAGGGTGGAATATATTGGGAGAGAAAAGAAAACGAAAACTCTCAGTAAAGCAAGGGTGTCCTGCTAATAGGCCCCCATCTCACAGATTGACTCCAGGCCACCACACATGACCTGAAGAGGCCAAACTCTTCCCCCCTACAGAAGGCATGAACTCCCTGTGGCTCCACCCCATTCTCCCAGTGCACAGGTGGGCCAGAGATTCTCCAGAGACCCTCCCCCTTATCTGCCTCCTGCATCTATCATTTCCCGCCTAAAGGAGTACATCTAACTGCTATTAGAACAAGGATAAGAATAAGGATGAAGGCTGATCTTAACTGCTCCCTGCTGACAGGGGGCGCTGTTTTGGGAAGACAGCAGTCAGGGCTCCCTCAGAGGGCTATCTAAGGGTCCCTGGCAAACAGGGCAATTGTCTGTGGCTCCAGTTGCATGACTGTTTGGAGTTTGATAGTCTAAAGGTGAGAAGAGACAAACCAAGTTATTAGGAAACAAACATCAAAATGAAACAAGGCAGGCAGATAAGGTCAGCTCAAGAATCCTGAGGCCTTTTACCAGTTTGCACAGGGAGAGGGAGGCCAAAAGCCTGACTGGTAAAGAAAGACTTTTACTCTTTTGCCAGCATGTCAGGCTTCTGGGTTCCCTTCCCCCAGGCCCAGTCCTAAGCCAACCAGTTTAAGGTTTGGGAAATTGAGTTTTCCCAGTTTGGAAGATGCATCTGAGGGGAGTATCCCACAGTATGGAGACATGAGTACCTATCAGTGAAGTGAGGACAGAGGAGGAAGAAGGGAAAAATGAGGTTTTTTCAAGGAGTCCCAGGGGTTCAGGATGCATCAAAAGGGGTAAAGTCTTTCTACTCATCTAGAAAGAGGGGAGCAGGTCTCCCTGGTTCCCATCTCTTCCTAGCAAATACCTGAGGTACATGAGGGAGAGAAAGTGAGACATTCCTCTTTCTTTCTTCTGTTCTTATATCCCTGAGTCCCAGCGACCATTACAGGGTGCTACTCATGGGTGTCACAGTGGCTTTCACTCATGTTAACAGAAAGGCCTAGGTGGTGGGAATATCCACTCTTACCCATGTACGTCCTGTCTCCACTGCTGTCAATAGTCTTTGCATTTCCTAGACCTCATTTATGCCATGGATACTAGCATGACCTTTATCCATGAAACAGGAAGCTTGGCTTAATCGGCAGGGATTAGTCACACTCACCTGTGCTGTGCCTTTTAACTTCCATTATTGTCTGCTTCTGGATCCCTTAGATCCAGTTTTCTTTCTTAGGGCTTCAACCTAAAGCTTTGAATAGAGTTTGGGACCAAAAATGTGTCTTGGTGGGGGTTGGATGGACTCCTTATTATAAGCCAAATGCTAAGGTGAAGCTGTGGAATTGAGTTCTCCTCCAACAAGGCAGATAAAAGGATGTCCTGTGACACACCCAGATAACTGGTGGCTATGGTTATGCTTGCTAAGATTTTTTGGGTGCATGATGCTTGGCTTTGGTTAGCTCCCTTGCTCTTACCTCCCAAAAAGAAAACCTTCAGGTGATGAGCATCCTATTTATTCCCATCACCTGGCAAGATTTGCAGGATAATTTCTCAGAACTAGAATATTGATCCAGATTTTTACATAACCCATAAAAGCTATTTATGCTTTTGTTCCTTCTGAGCTGCAGTCAGAGATTGCTGGATGGTTCACAGAAATAAGCAGGGTTAGTCTAAAATGTAGGCAAAAACTTTAAAACAACTAATGAGTTTGGAATTTAATGACAAATGTATGATGTTTTGAAACATATTTTCTCTCTCTCCAGTCCTCATTTCTGCTAAAAACAAATCATGATCTGACTGAGTTGTTTGCAAAATAGACTTTAGTCTTATAAGTCTTATACTTGGCCTGATTATTTGCATACAGTGCAGCAAGAATAAGTTTTTTAAATAGGCCTTTTAGATTGGCTTTGATGGAACTCTGTTTCACAAGGAAATTCAGATAGGAGTTTCTAAAGCCGAGCCCATCCATGGGTTTTTACCATCAAATACCTATGAGTTGGGTAATCCTCTCCTCTTAAGGTCCCAGTACAAACCTGGAGCTCCTGGGTCTTTCAGAAAGTGACATTTTCCACTTACTACAGGTCAGGAACCTTGTACAGGGACTGTGTAAACAATGTGTGAGGCCAGTTTTCCCAAGGGGCTTTTATCAGCTTTGCAAGAAAATGGATTCTTGGAGGGCGGAGCAAGATGGCTGAATAGGAACAGCTCCAGTCTCCAACTCCCAGCGCGAGCGACACAGAAGACCGGTGATTTCTGCATTTTCAACTGAGGTACTGGGGTCATCTCACAAGGGAGTGCCGGACAATCGGTGCTGGTCAGCTGCTGCAGCCTGACCAGCGAGAGCTGAAGCAGGACGAGGCATCGCCTCCCCTGGGAAGCGCAAGGGGGAAGGGAATCCCTTTTCCTAGCCAGGGGAACTGAGACACACAACACCTGGAAAATCGGGTAACTCCCACCCCAATACCGCGCTTTAAGCAAACGGGCACACCAGAAGAATATATCCCTCACCTGGCCGGGAGGGTCCCACGCCTACGGAGCCTCCCTCATTGCTAACACAGCAGTCTGTGCGATCTAACCGCAAGGCAGCAGCGAGGCTGGGGGAGGGGCGCCTGCCATTGCTGAGGCTTAAGTAGGTAAACAAAGCCGCTGGGAAGCT
>NW_016806447.1:2929885-2964065 GCF_001698545.2 Rhinopithecus bieti
TTTAGCCCTAGATAAATATTTACACTTTGAAGACATCTACATTTTGCCAATAATCTTTAAGGCTGTTTTTATTACTCAAAGATTAAAGTTAAATGAACTTAAAGGGTACCACAGCTTTTATCTTCCCTTTAAAAAAATATTTGATCCAAGCACTTATTCTTCTTTAAGTCAATTAATTAGAGCTCCTTGTTATAGACATCACACACACAACAAATGTATAACTACACAGACAGGCAGAAGAAAACCCAGTAGCCATAAGATTTTTCATTGTAAGAATGTTCCTCCAAGACTAGTGGCCAACCCCAAGCCAATCAGCTTATTCTGTAATCAGCTCATTCCCATTTTCTATCTTTTAGGTGCCCAATAGCACCTTTTCAAAAATTTAAATAAAAGAAGAGAGAAATATGGGCCTGTGCGATTCCTCAAGGATCTAGAACTAGAAATACCATTTGATCCAGCCATTCCATTACTGTGGATATACCCAAAGGATTATAAGTCATGCTGCTATAAAGACACATGCACACGTAAGTTTATTTTGGCACTATTCACAATAGCAAAGACTTGGAATCAACCCAAATATCCATCAGTGACAGACTGGATTAAGAAAATGCGGCACATGTACACCATGGAATACTATGCAGCCATGAAAAAGGATGAGTTCGTGTCCTTTGTAGGGACATGGATGCAGCTGGAAACCATCATTCTCAGCAAACTATTGCAAGAACAGAAAACCAAATACCGCATGTTCTCACTCATAGGTGGAAATTGAACAATGAGATCACTTGGACACAGGAAGGGGAACATCACACGCCAGGCCCTACTGTGGGGAGGAGGAGGAGGAGGGATAGCATTAGGAGATATACCTAATGTAAATGACGAGTTAATGGGTGCAGCACACCAACATGGCACATGTATACGTATGTAAGAAACCTGCATGTTGTGCACATGTACCCTAAAACTTAGAGTATAATAATAATAAAAAAAGAAATACTGGCCTGTGGTAATAATGACCCACTGTAAGAAACTGCTATTAGCCATCCCTGAAAGTGTATGCTCTACCTAGCTATTACATACCAAGGCTAAAAGTTCTCTCATAATGCAAAGTAATTTCTGATACCCCAAAAGTCAAAAAGGTGAGATAACATGATACAAAATATAGGACAGCCTTAGATTTTGAGAGAGACCTGTCTACTTTCAATTACTGGGGTTCCATGAAGAAAGCAGGTTTTTCCCAAAATGGGATCTGTGGCACCTTCTTTGTTTTACCCAAGGAGTTCTAGGCTGTCAGAAATTAAAGTAGGTCCTCTCATGGGACATTGAAGGTGGCAAGAAGACAGACTGGGGAAATAATCCAGTTGACTGAGAAGAAAAACAAACAACAACAAAAAAACAAGAGCCAAGAAGAGAAAAGCAAAATCTTTTGAGATATATATATATATATAGTTTGGATATCCATTTTTAAGATGACTTTTAACCATACAGCTCTTAAAAAATCCCTTTATATCTCTTATTACTAGACACTAGCTAGGACAAACAGCCAATGCCTCTGGCTTTTAAGCAAGCCCTTTGTTTTCCTCAAAGATATTTTTCTAATTGAAGCCAATAAGCCTTAAGGTTATGACTTAACCACAGATGCACAAGGTGTCTCTAAACAGATGGCACATGGTTTTCTCAAGACCTAGAATCACCCCTAATGTCCCTCAAAGGAAAGAAAATTCAAGTCAGGAAATCAGAAGCTGTCCATGGAGGGGAAAAGAATAAATAAATTGTAAAAGTCTCACAGGTATCAAACCACAAAGAATTCATTCCCTAAGCCAGGAATTGAACCCAGGCCACCATCATGAGAAGCAAAGCCTTACCTACTGAGGTATAGCATGAAGTGAGTAGTATGTTGTTTTTCCTAAATCCGTATTTTAAACCATACTTTAAGTAACATCTGAATTGGCCAATTTAAAAATATATAAAAGCATATCTTCTTTGGCATATTTTATATACAGAATTACATATGAATTTTTAGTAACCTTAAATTTTAGTGAACTTAAGTCATGTGAACTTGAAAATGCTTGAACTTATTTACTTAATTTTGGGCACACTTATTTATAAGACAATTTGACACTCTGTAGACACAATATATGACATAATAAATGTAAATACACATAAAACATATTTAGACATATATATATACACGCACATAAAAAAAATCCAATAGCTTTTTTTCTTGGAACTCTTGTCTTGAGATAGTAACACAAACTAGTTCATAAAATGTAAGTAGATTCAAATTATTTATCTGAGAAAATTTCTTTTTTTAAAAATTTAACTTTTAAGTTCAGAGGTACATGTGCGGGTTTGTCATATAGATAAACTTGTGTCATAGGGGTTTGCTGTACAGATTATTTCAACATCCAGGTATTAAGTCTAGTACCCATTAGCTATTTTTCCTGATTGTCTTCCTTCTCCCACCCTCCATTCTCTGATATGCACTAGTGTCGGTTGTTTCCCTCTACATGTCCATGTGTTCTCATCATTTAGCTCCCACTTACAAGTGAGAACATGTGGTATTTAGTTTTCTCTTCCTGTGTTAGTTTGCTGAGGATGATGATCTCCAGCTCCATCCATGTTCCTGCAAAGGACATGATCTCATTCTTTTTTATGGCTGCATAGTATTCCATGGTATATATTAACACCTTTTCTTTATCTAGTCTACCACTGATGAGCATTTAGGTTGATTCCATGTCTTTGCTATTGTGAATAGTGCTGCAATGAATATATGTGTGCATATGTCTTTATAATAGAACAATTTATCTTCCCTTTGGTATACACATAGTAATGAAATTGCTGAGTCAAATGGTATCTCTGTTTTTAAGTCTTTGAGGTATCACTTCACTGTCTTCCATAATGGTTGAACCAATTTATCCTAACAATACTTTATAAGCATTCCTTTTTCTTCGCAACCTCACCAATATCTGTTTCTTTGTTGTTGTTGTTGTTGTTGTTGACGTCTTAATAATAGCCATTCTGACTGGTGTGAGATGCTATCTCATTGTGGTTTTGATTGGCAGTTCTCTAATGATCAGTGATGTCGAGCTTTTTTTCATACGATTGTTGACCACATGTATGTCTTCTTTTGAAAGGTATCTGTTCATGTCCTTTGCCCACTATTATTACTATTATTATTTTTTGAGATAGGGTCTCACTCTGTCACCCAGGCTGGAGTGCAGTGGCACAGTCTTGGTTCACTGCAACCTCCACCTCCCAGGTTCAAATGATTCTCATGCCTCAGCTTCCTGAGTAGCTGGGATTACAGGTGTGTGCCACCACTCCTGGCTAATTTTTGTATTTTTAGTGGAGATGGAATTTCGCCATGTTGGCCAGGCTGGTCTTGAACTCCTGACCTCAGGTAATCCACCCACTTCAGCCTCCCAAAGTGCTGGTATTACAGGTATGAACCACCACGCCCAGCGCTTTGCTCACTTTTTAATGGGGTTGTTTGATTTTTTTTTTCTTGTAAGTTTATTATAGATACTGGGTATTAGACCTTTGTCAGGGGCATAGATTGCAAAAATTTTCTCCCATTATGTAGGTTGTCTGTTTACTCTGTTGATAGTTTCTTTTGCTGTGCAGAAGCTCTTTAGTTTAATTAGATCCCACTTGTCAATTTTTTCTTTTGTTGCAATTGCTTTTGGTGTCTTCATCAAGAAATCCTTGCCCGTTCCAGAATGGTATTGCTTGTATTTTCTTCCAGGTTTTTATAGCTTTGAATTTTACATTGAAGTCTTTAATCCGTGTTGAATTAGTTTTATTTTTATAAGGTGTAAGGAAGGGGTCCAGTTTCAGTCTTCTGCATATGGCTTGCCAGTTATCCCAGTACCATTTATTGAATAGGGAGTCCTTTTTCCATTGCTTGTTTTTGTCAGTTTTGTTGAAGAGCAGATAGTTGTAGGCACGCTGCCTTATTTCTCACTTCTCTATTCTGTTCCATTGGTCTATGTGTCTGTTTTTGTACCAGTACCATGCTGTTTTGGTTACTGTAGCCCTGTAGTATAGTTTGAAGTTGGGTAGCATGATGCCTCCAGCTTTGTTCTCTTTGTTTAGGATTGCCTTGGCTATTTTGACTCTTTTTTGGTTCCATCTGAATTTTAAAATGGTCTTTTCTAGTTCTGTGAAGAATGTCCTTGGTAGTTTTATAGGAATAGCATTGAATCTATCAATTGCTTTGAGTGGTATGGCCATTTTAATGATATTGATTCTTCCTATCCATGAGCATGGAATGTTTTTCCATTTGTTTGTGTGATCTCTGATTTCTCTGAGCAATATCTTGCAGTTCTCCTTGTAGAAATCTTCCACCTTCCTGGTTAGCTGTAGTCGTAGGTACTCTGTGTGTGTATGTGTGTGTGTGGCAGTTGGGAATGTGATTACATTCCTGATTTGGCTTTTGGTTTGACAGTTGTTGGGGTATAAGGAGTGCTAGTGATTTTTGCATATTGATTTGGTATCCTGTGTCTTTCCTGAAGTTGTTTATCAGCTCAAGGAGCTTTTGGGCTGAAATTATGTGGTTTTCTAGGTATAGGATCATGTCATCTGCAAACAGGGATAGTTTGACTTCCTCTCTTCCTATTTGGATGCCCTTTATTTCTCTCTTGCCTGATTCCTCTGGCCAAGACTTCCAATACTGTGTCAAATAGAAGTGGTGAGAGAAGGTATCCTTGTCTTGTGCTGGTTTTCAAGGGGAATGCTTCCAGCTTTTACCCATTCAGTATAATGTTGACTGTGGGTTTGTCATAGATGGCTCTTATTATATCAAGGTATGTTCCTTCAGTACCTAGCTAAACTTGTTTCTAATTTGAATTTGCTCCAATTGCTTAAAAGGCACCTTAGTGACAAGTCCTTTGGGATTCACCATTGTCCCCATGTCTAACAAGGATCTCTGCTAGATATGGAAGTTTTTCTAAGTCTGTCAAGAACCCAGTTATTTTCCCTGGCAAATTTTCACCTCCTATGGCAAAGCATTAAATAAAGTGACAATAAGAAAAGAAAATACTGTTACAGAAAAATGAAAACTTTAAGGTAGAAAACAAGAAAAGGCAAAACTAAGATTTCCCTGGGGTGGGACTGTAACCCACAATCCTAGAGAGAATGCCAATTCCAAACACCACAGAGCATTTAGGGGGCAGTAAACAGAACCAAATGCCGAAAAACCCAAAATACCCAAGTATCAGCCAATGAAGATCCTCACACCAAATGCCAAAAACCCCAGAGCATCTCCAGGGTGGCCAACAGCAAACACCAGAGGCACGAGACCTAACACAACTGGTGCCACAGAACAACATGACTCTGGCATCCTAGGGAAAACAGAATGGGGGAACCTCTCACAATAAAGCATCCTGCCTTAAACAATTGCCCAAATAGCAAAAGAAGACAATAAATGCCACAATGAAATGAGCATAAGCATGCATTTTGGCACTGAGAGGAGAAAAGTAAAATGGCTGGTTGTTAGAAACCAAAGAGAAGGTCTGAGAGAAGATGTGACAAAGGGGGTTATAAAGAACATGGTTAGCCAGATGTGCTGCTATGGGGCACCCAGACAATGGGAGACTGCAAACAGGCTACCAAGTGCCAGAAGTCTCGTGGCCACTTCTCCATCTGTCCAAAATAAAGAATATAGGAAAGGACAGAGGAGCCAAAATTGAAGATAAAAAAGGATAGTGGGTTGAATCTGAACAAAAGGACACACACCCATCTGTCAGGTCTGAATGGTGCTGATCAGTCTTAATTTGAAGTCCAAGGGCAGGTCTCCATTGTCCCTTTGTGTTTACTAGAAATGATGTCACAGGGTTAACCCCAGAATTGGGGTTCAGCCTGGGAGTCCATTTGGGTTATTGGCTTCATGAAGGAAGGAATTCAAGAACCAAGGGCAAGTGGACAGAGTAAAGTGAAAACAAGTTTATTAAGAAAGTAAAGGAATAAAAGAATGGCTGCTCCATAGGCAGAGTAGCCCTGGGGGCTGCTGGTTGGCTATTTTATGGTTATTTTGAACGTATGCTAAACAAGGGGTGGATTTTCATGAGTTTTCTGGGAAAAGGGTGGGGAATTCCAGGAACTGAGGGTTCCTCCCCTCTTTAGACCATACAGGCTAGCTTCTGAACATTCCTGTGGCATGTATACAGTGTCATGGTGCTGGTGGGAGTGTCTTTTAGCATGCTAATATACTATAATTAGCATATGAGCAGTGAGGTTGACCAGAGGTCACTTTTGTCACCATCTTGGTTTTGATCAGCTTTTTTTTTTACTGCATCCTGTTTTATCAGAGGGGTCTTTCTGACCTGTACCTTGTGAAACCAATTCTGCCAAACTCCTATCTTAACCTCATGCTGCTTTAGTTGTTAACAGAGTTCCTCACGTAGGAGCAACATCTTCCTTCCCTTTGCGAAAAGGTTCTGACTGGACTTTAAACAACGCCAGTAAGTATTTGTGGGGAGAGTTGCTACTCTTAACTTTATATGAAGATTTGGGACATGTCTTGGAATCCCAATGTCACGTGTGTCCATGTGAAGAGACCACTAAACAGGCTTTGTGCGAGCAATAAAGGTTTTTAATCACCTGGGTGCAGGTGGCTGAGTCCGAAAAGAGAGTCAGCAAAGGGTGCTAAGATTATCATTAGTTCTATAGGTTTGGGATAAGGAAGTGGAGTTAGGAGCAATTTTTTGTGGGCGGGGGTGGATCTTACAAAGTACATTCTCAAGGGCGGGGAGAATATTACAAAGTACCTTCATGGCGGGGGGCAGGCGGGGGGAGAGGAGGATATTACAAAGTAACTTCTCAAGGGTGGAGAAGGTGTATTATCACAAAGTCAATTGATCAGTTAGGGTGGGGCAGATCACAATGGTGGAATGTCGTCAGTTAAGGGAGGAACTGGCTATTTTCACTTCTTTTGTGAATCTTCAGTTGCTTCAGGCCATTTGTATGTATATGTGCAGGTCACAGGGGATATGATGGCTTAGCTTGGGCTCAGGGGCCTGACACCCAAAATTACCTTAAATAACATAATTTGTAACCTAACTCAAGAAGTACAATTAGTTGGATATCTAAAACTATTCTTAAGGTTGTGTTGTTACTTTTTGTAGTGATTGGTTAATAAGTTTTACTCCTTGCTATAAAGAGGGTAATTTACGATTAAAAGAGCCAAGGAAGTTCAGTCTAATATTAGCGGGTGAGGGGACAGGAGGCTCTGAATTTTATGTCTTATGAGTATTATGTCTAATACTAGTTTGGCCTAGTATTTTATGTCTTACTAAGAGAAACAAAAGCTACAAACTGAAAAGGAAATTTTAAGATCCTCAATACTCACATTTTGCACTTCAAGGACTTTTAAAAAAAATTTATAACAAGTTTGATGGTAAAGTTTATGTTATGTAAATTTTATTGCTATAATCTAATTATATGTATGGTCCAAGAGATAAAAACATAGCAATAGTTTTAGAGTTGAAATGTCTTAAATTACACTTTGTTTCTTTTCTAGTTCCTATAATCTGAAGGAGTGTTGCCAATTAGCAAGTCAAAGTTTTGTGCAATGGTTTGCTTTTGTAACAGTTACGTTCTTAACCCCTGAAAGAACTGGCAAACAAGAGGTAGGGACACACATTTCTAATCCTGGATGTTTTAGAAAAATTTAAATGTGTATTTTCTAGTTAAGCTTTAGTTTATCCCATATGGCCGTTTGCTGAAGTGGGACAGAAGAAATTTGTTCGTTCACCAACACTTCCTGCTGACACATAGTTTTATTAGAATTATATGTATAGGAATGTGTGCCTTCATCACCAAACTTGAACTGAATTATACAGAATATCATTTGAATCATTAGTCTATGAACTTTGTCACATAGGTCCAGATGTTGAAGAGTGTGTGGGATAAGAGAGGCCTCAAGGGAAATATTAGAAAACCAAGTTCCTACCCTCAAGGCGACTTTTCCAGGTTTGTAGGATTTGTTTATGCTATGTTACCTTTATGTAGCCATTAGATCATCTTCTCTTGGAAAACTAATTACATATCCACCTAGGGAAATGCAGTTTCTTTAAGGCCAAACCTGGCTGCCAGTCTTCCATCCATTTTTTTCCATGTCCTTCAGCTGTCTGCACTTTCTATTGCCTCTGCAACATGAGGTAGAAAGTGACCATTGTCACAGGAATTATTTAGGTCCTTTTACTGCTAGATGGTGAGTCCTTTGAGGGCAGGATCCACCCTGTTTTACACTTGATAGGTACTCAAATAATTGTTGGTTGCTGCAGGAAAGCAGAGGAAAGAACAATTAATTCTGGCTCCTGCCTGAAAGGAAGGTCAGAACCACTATCATTGTAAAGGCATCTGAATTGATCCTGCAAAGATATATATATATTATTTTTTCCTGGTGCAAACACTTTATGTTTAAAAACTGTTCTTAAGTGAGGAATAAACTCACAGTTAGTGAACAAGTCTGTGGCATAGAGAAGATTCAAATACTTTCTGCCCAAGATTCTACAAACACCAAATACCAGTATTACCCTTTCTTTGTTGACCCAGGTTGAATGTGAGTTGTGTTTGGGGGAGGGGAGGGAGGAATCTGTGTGTAAGAGCCCTGTGATCTGCCTACAGCTTATTCGTCTTCTCCCAGTTGAAGCGACTGCCCAGAGCAATGGTTTTTATATGTGTATTTTTAGCTGTAGAACCTTGTTTTCTTTTTGCAAACAAATTTTTTATCTATAATCCCTATATTCAGATTAAAATAAGTGAAAGGGAAGCTTTGCAAGTGAAGCAGGAGTCTGAGCCCCTCCATTCAGTTCCTTCTCATTGTGGAAGACATTTGAGCTACACAAGTTGAACCAAGGGCTCAATAGAACAGTTTGAAGACCACTGACACCCTGACACAGCCTAATGAAAAATCCATGGAAAATGTGCTTGTGAAGCAAAATGGGTCCAGGAAAACCCCGTGTGGGCTCCCCAAGGTCTGCGGATGTTTATGTTTCGTTGCCCCCACCCTAACCCCTACCCCTGAAGAAATGGGGAACTTTTGCTCCACAAAGGATTGCACCACAGGGACACAGCCTTTCTCTTTTCACTTCTCCACTGGGGTCCTTTCCGCACAATATCTGCTTCATCATGCCTCTTAGAGTGGAGAGCTGTTTTACTTGGTAGGGGAGCTATAGGTCATAATTAAGAGTTTGGGCTCCACAGTCTGTCAGGGTTAGAGTCCAGGCTCCAGCACTTGCTAGGTGCCCTGAGCAATGATTTAATCTTATTTTGTCCTAGCTTTCCTCACTGGTGATATAGGGACAATAATAGCACATGGCTTAAAGGGTTGTTGTCAGATTAAATGAGATAATGACTATAAGTCCCTTTTTAACAGTTCCAGGTACAGAGTAAATGTTTGGTAAATGCTGGATATCATTAGGAACAGAATCTGTTTGTTTGACTAATGCAGAACAGCTAGTTCAAGTGGCTCATTCTTTTTGCTTCTAATTTCCTGGGTCACTTGAACTTTCCCTGCTGGCTCCAAGTCAAACATGCTGTTTCAGCCATCACATCTGTGCCTGTTCCTCTGCATATGTACGTTTCAGAAATAGCACGGAACGTCCTGATGCCATGGCTTTCCTCCCACTCTCTCTGCAGCAAATCTTTCATAACTGCCAGAAGTTTCTAGAAACTCCAACTTTTGTTGGAGCTAGTTTTCCTGGAAGCTACTCTGCTCTTCCTCTTACCATTCTTTTAACCTGATTTCTCTTGCTTGTGTCATGAAAATTCATATTTTAAAGAATTTTTAATTAGTACAAATGGGACTGGGTACATAATTTCCAGGATCCGGTGCAAAATAAAAATGTGGGGTGCCTTGTTCACAATTATTAAGAATTTCAAAGTAGTGACAGCAGAGTATCAAACTAAGTGCAGGGCCCTCTGTCACATGCGCATGAAACTGGCCCTGAGTACAAACATCAGCATATGGAAAGACTTTATGCCACAGTCAGGATGAGATACTTCATTTACACGATGAGGTTTCCCTCACTTTTATACATGAAGAGTTGAGGGATGGAAAGGATGTATGTCCCAAAGACACTTGTTCATTCCTCCCATAGAAAATAGTTATATAAAAAAGACAATATAGTCTAACAACGAGGAGGAGAATTCCTATGAGGAAGAAGTTAACTCTGTTTTTCTCTATATTCCCCTATGAGTCTTCATTTTAATAAATATCATAGAATCTCATCTTTCAACTGTCAGCAGTCTCATAAGAAGATCCCACTATTCTTGAGAGTGTTATACTCATGCATACAAGGGAGGTTAATTGTTCACTTTTCAGTGCTTCTTTTATTGTGGTATGAGGCATTTCTCATAGGAGCCAAGCTTACTCTTCTGCTATCTTAATTCTGGTCTCCCCAAAAGTGGAGCCTAAGATAAGGATTTGATTATGGTGTACTGAGACATGCAGGGAAGTAGAGATGAGGAGAGATTAATAAAAGGTGCATTATTAAGTCAGTTTCCAGCATAGTACATTGGACATCAATCTTGCAGGGAAACTGTGAGCTGTAGTGTAAACACAGCACAGAATTATCTCACCTGAGAGTCAAGGGAGCTAGGGAATTTAGACACTAACTCCCATCAGTCCTTGCTTTAGCACTGCTGTGGGGGAGGCAGTCCAGCCCGTGCACTCTGGAATGGTAAGGGGCAGGGACATACAGGCAGACTCTGAGAGCATCTGCAGCATCTGCAACAGAAAGAAAGACAGTCTTCGAAGCAGACGGTGCTGTGCTCCAAGATCAGCACTACTGATTATAAGCAGAATGATCTTGGCTAAGTTAGCCTCTAAGACTCAGGTTTTTCATCTGTAAACAGAAATAGCACTGTCAGGACTGTTGGGATAATTAGAACAGTATGAAGCACCAAACGTGGCTGGCCCATGGTAGGCACTAACGGAGAACCACTTGTATATAGAGCTGCCATTAAATTATCTTTTAAAGTAGAACTTCTCAAACTTAAATATTGGTAGGAATCACCTGCAGATCTTGTTAGAATGCAGATTCTGATCCTGCATGTCTGGGTGGGGCACGATTTTCTGCATTTCTAACAGGCCCCCAGGTAACACTGTTGTTCCTGGTCCACGGTCCACACTTTGTGCAGCAAGGTTTCAAACCATTCTAAAATTTCACTTTAGTCACTAGGTACAATAGATCATATGATATTTTCCCTGGAAAATATAAGGTTTAATCTGTGGGTTTAACCATACCTAAAACAGAGAAGTTTAATTATAACCGTGAGAACTGTTAGCCTTAAATGGAACATAACCAGCTTGGGTTAATCATCACTAATAAACTTAACTGCCTGGGGTTCCCAGGGCAGAGCTATGCATGAGAGGAAGTGCAGAATGACAAATATATAGCATAGATAAGGATTTCAGCATCATGGGAAACGTACGAAAATATAAAAATTATATCATTATTAGAGAATGAGGAAACAGAAAAGAGCCCAAGGGCATATCACTAAGTAATTCATGACATTAATACAAAATTAATGTAATCTGCTTCAAGATGTCTCCTATGTACAATACATTATATAAGGTAGTGGTGTGAAAGACCGTACATGATGTTTACAATCTGTTGAAGGGAACAGAAACATACATGAAGATACTAAGCGGTGAAAATGTGGCTAAATCCTTCTCGCTAGTGGGAAAGATTTGTTAGGCACTGTGAGGCTATTCTTGTCTGGAATACCTAAGAAAAGTACAGCTAGAAAGGAGACTTCAATTGAGCCTGGGAGGACAGCTGAGTCTTAGGTTTGAACACAGTGGGAATGTATTAAAACAAAAGGTGAGAACTTTAATAAAAGGATTCTATAAGTTGTACCTCAAAAGGTGTTGTTTAGGAATTTATGCTGCAGGGAACAGGGCTTGATCAAGAACAGCGGCCCACAGTGTACCTGACCTTTGGCTGAGGCTGCTGGAGATAAAGAAGCAGGTGGCCAATTGCAGTGTCATTACTAGGACTGACTTTGGAGTCAGATGTGGGTTCCACACAGATTCCAATAAGAACTAGTAGTGTGACATGAAAACACAATTCAACCTCAATCTCTATTTTCTTACTAAAGGCTTACTCATGTTTACAAAATAGAATTGAAGTGATATTAAATGAAATCATTATGAAAGATTATCCATATATATTCCCTTGCACAGGGCCTAGCTCATAGTAAATGTTTGATAAATAGTATTTACATATCCAAAACAAAAAAGAAAGACCAACAAAAAAAAAGAAAGAAAGAAAACAACCTCATTGCTGTGGTCACAGCAGTGTTTATGACTAGGAAGTTCTAGGAAGTGAAGGGGTCATTGGAGCTCCAAGATATCTCAAAGCACACAGAGTGTCAGGTTTTATTTTCAATCACACATACAGACACACACACACACACACACACACACACACACAGCATAATTTAGTCCTTGAATGGAAGAAAGAGGTGGATGGTTGCTGTGTGGTTGCTGTAATGTGTCACTCAAACTGTCCCCAGAATGAAGAAGCTGTTGCCTCAGCTACTGGGAGTGCCTCTAGGTGAAAACAGCCACCCTTCTCAGGGTGGTCTACATCTCATGACTGTTTAACATGGGAATATAAAGGCTCAGCCTTCTCACCCCAATTAGGAATAGCTCTGAAGGATCATTCCATTTTCAGAAATGGCCACAGGGTCAACTGAAGCTTTATTTAGTCTGCATCACATTTCAATTTCTTCGTCTGCCCAGTCTCCTTCTTCCCCTCTCTCCCCTCAGTCCCCTTTTTTCCCTAGGTGTTGGAGCCAAGGGAACCCCCTAATAAGCCTCCTATATGATAGTCTTTATCTAGAGTCTGCTTCCTAGAGAGTCCAATCTGTGGCAGAGAGTGCTGCCGGTGGTAGGCAGAGGACACACAACCCTGGCATAAGATGGTTGGGCAGTTGTTAAAGCAATCACAGGTGATGAAGTTGGATGGTATATTGGTGGAAGAAAATGCTGATATCTGACATTGGAGAAATATGAGGAAAATACTAACTAGAGAAGCAATAGAATCCGGTGGCTTCACTAAGCTCAATTAAAGCCTTGAATAAAAAGCTAAGCTAGGGGTGAAAAGCAGAGTTATCCTTGGTAGCATAAGAAGCAGCTCTTGTTTCCTTCACAGAAGGTCCAAAAAGGCTGAGGATCAAGCCCAGAAAATAAGAGGAATGAATCCCAAAGGAGGTTCAACTCGTAACGTAGACAGATCTGCTATGCCAGTGTCAGGGCCTTGGTTGAGTAAAAATAAGACCCTGACACATGGTATGGGGACATTGCAGTTGATGCCCCCTATATCTTGAATCTTCGTTTTCCTCTGATTCCTACAGAAGTAGTTTACTCCAACTGGGTCGGTGGTGAATTCCTGTAATTCCAGCACTTTGGAAGCCCAAGGTGAGCAGATCACCTGAGGTCAGGAGTTTGAAACCAGCCTGGCCAACATGGTGAAACCTCATCTCTACTAAAAATACAAAAACTAGCCAAGTGTGGTGACTTATACCTGTAGTCCCAGTTACTTTGGAGGCTCAGGTGGGAGAAATGCTTGAATTTGGGAGGCGGTGGTTGCAGTGAGCTGAGATTGCTCCACTGTACTCCAACCTGGGTGACACAGTGAGACTCCTAAAAAAAAAAAATTAGAAGTAGTTCACTCCTCCCTAGTGGGGGCTAACACTCTCCCCTTGCTCAAAGGCAATGCAGAAGCTTTTCCTTTTCAAGATAACAGGTGCCCATCTCAGGATCAAGGGCCACCTACATACTTGGCCATGGGCCTATACCTAAGGTTAAGTTGCTGCAAAAACAGCCAAAGGCATGCTAGATGTGATAAAGGAACTTCAGGACCTAGCTATCTTTTATAACCAAGAACTAGAAGAGTATAGATGGTATTGGTTTCTAAGGGTTCTGGATCAAGGAGTCAGAGCATGTTGTTTAAAAAGAGAATTTACCAGTTTGGGAGACACTTCTCAGGTATGTGACTTGAAATTCTAGCAAGGACACCAAGAGATAGTACAAACACACTCCTAAGATGGCTCTTAGAGGCATGGAAAGGGCAATAGCTCACAGTAAGGTAGAAATACCAGAGTTGCCAAAGTAGATGGTAGAAAAGAATAAAAGGCTCAGCGAAGTACACATACCAGGGTGAGTATACTAGGTAAGGCTGGAAAGCCCACCAGCCATCTGTGTTACTGAAGCAATAAGAATTGTCCTGGTGTGAGAAGCTCCAGCATCAGTAAGAAGTTCAGTGCCAGGGCGCCTCAGCAGGCCAGGCTGTTAGTAGAAAATGCCACTAAAGAACTGGGCTTATTGATAATAGGACCTGCCCCGCTCAATGCACACAATAGAAAACAGGTGGTGGTACTTACTCATCAGAAGCCAGGTAATGGCAATTATCTTAATACAAGGACAAAATGTAATGAGTGGATCTGACTTGCAGAGAATTGTGGAGCTGATGAATAGAAAACAGTGTCTCTGAGGAAAAACTAGAAAGGCAGCCAAGAAGGGTATGACTCCATGTATACGAGCAAAATAAATCAAGGATGGCTGATTGGGAGGTTGACAGTAGTTTCTTCAATATATAGTCACGATCCATTGTCCAGTTTCCAGAGGCCAAAGATGGATGAAAAGGCTGGGTTCGAGGCCCCCTGCAACAGCCATACAAGTGTACACTGGGATGATTCCCCTAGCCTTTCCACAGGCCATTTACACAAACAAATGTGAACTAAGGAAAGGAGACTGAGTTAAAATCGATACTTAGAGAACTGAAACATTGTAGTGGCCCCATTATTAATAGAATGGAAGTATAAGGGAACCAAGTAATAAATGAATTCAATGGATAAATCAACAACATTCCAAACTGAAGGTTTCTGTTTTCTTTATACTCAGGAAAATAATAGGATTTTGTTTGTTTTGTTTCTTCCTTTCCTTCTTTCCCATTTTTCTTTTCTCTCTCTTTTTTTTTTTTTTTTTTTGGTAGAGACAGGATCTCAGGTCTCATTCTGTGGCCCAGGGTGGAGAGCAGTGACACGATCATAAATCACTGCAACCTCGAACTCCTGGACTCAAGCGGTCTTCCTCTCGGCCTCCTGAGTGGCTGGGAATACAGGTATGTGCCCCCATGCCTGGCTGATATTTTAATTTTTTTGTAGAGAAAAGGTCCTCTATGTTTCCCAGGCTGGGCATAAACCCCTGACCTCAGGGGTTTGTGCTGGGATTACAGATGTGAGCCACTGTGCCCAATCTTGTTTCCCATTTTCTTGGATTGTGGACCTAATCTGGATTCATCTTTGAATTTTTCTCATATTTTATATTTTGAAAATATAAACCATTTCTTCAACTTTATATTTTAGTATAAGATTATCACAATGATATATAAATCAATGTTATTGAGGTTTAATATACATACAATGTATACCTTTTAAATATACAGTTTGAGTTTGACACATGTATACATTTGTGTACCTACCACCCTGATTAAGGTATAGGACATTTCTATTATCCTGAAAAGTTCTTTCAGGCCTCTTTGTTGCCAATACCACCCCCAACCACCAGACACAAGTAACTACTGACCTCTTTTCTGTCACTATGGGTTAGTTTTCCTTTTTTGAAAATATCACATAAAAGGAATTATGCAGCACGTATTCTTTTGTGTCTGGCTTCCTTCACTCAGCATTGTTTTTGAGATCCACACTCTGTATATCAATAGTCTGTTGACTTTTATTATGAAATAGTCTTCTATTGTAATGATATACCACAATTTGTTTATGGACATTTGGGTTGTTTCTAGTTTTAGGTTATTATGAATAAAGCTGCTATGAGCATTTGTATATAAGTCACTGAATGGATGTATGTTTTTATTTCTCATTGGTATATATGTAGGAATAGAATTGACAGATATATGGCAGTGTAAGTAAGGAACTGCTCAACTGTTTTCTAAAGTGGTTGTACCATTCTATATTTGTCTCAGCAATATATGAGAGAGTTTCAGTGGCTCCATAACCTCACCCATTACATTCTCAGTTATTTGGTTTTATTTTTAGCCATTCTATGGCTATGTAAAAACATATCAATGTGGCTTTAACTTTATAACTGAAAATGTTGAACATCTTTCTATGCATGTATTGGCCATTCTCATCTTTTAAAATGTCAAATGACTTACCTGATTTTAAAACTGGGTTGTCTTCATTATCAAATTGTAAAAGTTCTTTATATATTCTGGATACAAGTCTTTTGTCAGATACAAGTAACACAAACAACCGTTCTGTTGGGGCTTGTTGTTTTATTTTTTAAAGGTGACTTTTGAAATATGGAATGTTTAATATTATTCTTTTATATTTTATATGATATTTAAGAAATCTTTGTCTACTCCAGGTTTGAGAAGATATTTTCCTATGTTTTGTTGTAAACATTTTATAACTTTTATTTTTACATTTAGGTCGCTACTCTATTTATAATTAGTTTTGAATTTACTGTGAGGTAAGAGTTGAAGTTCATGCTTTTTTCACATAGGTATCCAGTGGTTCAAGCACTATGTAATGAAAAAGTGTTTTCTACTTTTAATTACTTTGGCACATTTAATTTCTTTAATAAATACAGTGCTATTAGGTTTCCCTGTTTCTTTTTATGTTAATTTTGTTAGCTTATGTCTTTCAATAAATTTGCCCATTTCCTCTAAGTTACTCAATTTGTTGCATAAATTTGTTCACAATAGTCTGCTTTTATCTTTCTAATGCCTGCAGTGATGTCTCCTCTTTCATTCCTGATTTTAGTAATTCATATCCCTTTTTTTCTTGGTCTAATTAGAAACTTAACAATTTCTCAAAGAACCTGCTTTTGGTTTCATTGTTTCTTTTTTCCTGTTAATTATCTATTTTCAAATTTCATTGATTTCATTCCTATTTTTATTTCTTACCTTCTACTTACTTACTTTGTGTTCAATTTTTTTTTCTCTTCTTTTAGCTTCTTAATGTGAAATTTTGCATCATTAATCATTAGTTTTAGACTTTTATTCTTTTCTAATGTAAGCATTTAAAGCTCTAAATTTCCCCCAATCACTGCTTTAGCTGTATCCTCCAGATTATGAAGTATTATATTTTAATTATTATTCAGGTAAAAATATATTCTCATATTCTTTGTGATATGATCTATAATACATGATTAGAGATGTTTAATCTCCAAACATTTGTGGATTTTCCAATATTTGTTAATTTCTAATTGATTCTGTTGTAGTCAGAGGACATACTCTATATTATTTTAGTACTTTTAAATTTGTTTAGACTATAGTCCTGCATATGTTGTCTTGATGAGTGCTCCATGTGCATCTGAAAATAATGTATATGCTATTGTTGTTCCATGGAGCATCCTAGAAATGTTGTTCTGTAAATGTCTAGATCAAGTTGGTTGATACTGCTATTCCATTCTTCTATATTCTTACTGAGTTTTCTGTTTTACCAACTACTGAGAGAAGGGAGTTGAAATTCCCAAGTATTACTGTAGGCTTATTTCTCTTTTGTCAGCTTTTGCTTCATGTGTATTTAAAGCTCTGTAATTAGATACATGCACATTTATTAGGCATTCTTGATGAAATACTCTGTTATCATCACAAGATATTTCTCTTTATCTCTAGTATTACTTCTTGTCCTGAAACATCACTCTAGTTTTCTTAAGGTAAATGTTTATAAGCTATAATAATTTTTCTCGCCGGGCGCGGTGGCTCAAGCCTGTAATCCCAGCACTTTGGGAGGCCGAGACGGGCGGATCACGAGGTCAGGAGATCGAGACCATCCTGGCTAACCTGGTGAAACCCCGTCTCTACTAAAAAATACAAAAAACTAGCCGGGCGAGGTGGCGGGCGCCTGTAGTCCCAGCTACTCGGGAGGCTGAGGCAGGAGAATGGCATAAACCCGGGAGGCAGAGCTTGCAGTGAGCTGAGATCCAGCCACTGCACTCCAGCCTGGGCGACAGAGCGAGACTCCGTCTCAAAAAAAAAAAAATAATAATAATAATTTTTCTCTTTTTCTTTAAACTACCTGTTTTTTAAAAAATTGAACATATTATTTTATTATATAATAATAATCTCCCTACTCATGCATTGCATTGGCTGCCAAAAAAAAAAAAATAGAGGTACACAGTTGATAGGTAATGCTGTTGCTTGTGCCTAGAGAAAGAGAATGACTTCATGAGTAAATCTGGGAAACTGCTCTGGTTGATTTCTTTTAAAAAAATAAATTTTATTGTATATATTTAAGGTATACAACATGATGTTATAAAATACATATATATTGTAAAATGGTTACTATAGTGGAGCAAATGAACATGTCTATCATCTCACATAGTTACCTATTCCTCTTCTGTGTGGCATCAGCCATAGTCTACTCATTTAGCAAAATCTGTATTTTTAAAACACTATTAACTATAGTCCTTACATTGTACACTAGATGTTTCAACTTGCTTATCCTACATATTTGGATTTTATTATTTTTAAAAAATTTATTTTTTCCAAGATGGTGGATTAGAGGGTTTCAGCATGCCTCATTCACTCGGAAATAGCAAGGTAGTACACAGAGATCAACTCTTTGAGCTTCATTTCAGGAAGGAATATGGGAATCCACTAGAATCACAAAAGAAACCCCAGATCCCAGGGAGGAGATGGGGTGGGCGAATAGCCCCTGTGATGACATGGGGCTGATTAAAGTGAGTGAAACCCCAGTACACAAGAAAGGCAGAGAGCCTCCCTCTGTGACTCACCTTTCCACTGGGGATCCAAGCAATTCAGGCCAAGGGAGAGCACTTTGTTTTTCCCAAGGCCTGGAGCTATCTTGGGGAGAGGCTTGAAGATGCTATGAGGGAAAGACACTGAGAAAAGCTGTAGGCCTTTTTCCAGACCTGGAATTGAGGGCAGGACACCATTTTTAACCCAGGCACATACAAAGTCTGCCATTCTTTGGAAAGCCAGCAGCATGGCTGCTCAGGAACTTCAGTCCTGGACCACAGTTTGGAGCACCTGCTCTGGATTGGGGTAGAAGCTTCCACAGCCAGAACTGTGGAAAGTATCTCAGCAGTAGGTGCTGGAATTTTGCTCTCCCCCATCACAGACCTGGAGCAGGAAGAGAGCTGCTACAGCTGTAGTTTCTCTCAGACAACGAGACTTACAGCTAGGGACAGCTGGTGACCTGGAATAGGTGTGTATGTGTCTTTGCTGGGTACACCAATCTGCTACCCTAAGACTGTGATGCAGTAGGACCCCTCTCCACTCCACCCCTAAGCCAAAATTCAGGCAATCAGAGCACCATCCCCTTGCCTGGACCAGGAGACTGAGCTGCCTCACTCTTCATGGATATAGATGGTGGTGCAGTGGGCCCTCTCTGCTCCATGCCCATGGAGATCTCCAGGTATTCAGAGTGCCCCCTGGCCTGGATCTACAGCCTCAGCCACCTCATGCTTCCTGTACATAGATTATGGTGCAGTGGGACCATCTCTGTTTCACCTCCAGGCAGATCTCCAGGCATCTGCACCATGCACTCTGTTGGATCAGAAGTTTAGATCACCCCCATCCCCATGCAGAGAACTTGGGATTGAGGAGGTTTCCCAGCTCCATGCCTAGGCATATCTCTGTGGGCTTGGTGGCTGGCCACTGGATTCTCCCCTCAGTGATGGTGCTTGTGTCTGCCATCAGGGGGAACTGTAGGTCCAGACCTGCCTGGTCCAGCCCCATCCATCTTGCCCCCCTGCCTCTCCAAGGGTAAGGAGGGAGCTCAGACCACTGTGCACTCCACAAATAAGCCCATTTCCCGAGGCAACAGAGAGCTTCTCTCAGTAAACAAGGATCACACATATACCCAGCTGTACTGGCCACAGCTGGCTCTTTACCATCTATGGCTTGTAGTTTGAACTGCACAGAATCATATAAAACCTGCTGACAGAAATGCACAGGACATTAGAGGCAAAGCCAAAGGACCCTACCTAGTATTCTCTACAGTCACATTCCCTAGGAAGTGGGGGAAAGAAAAGGCAAAAAATGTTATTATAGGGAAAGAAATAAAGACAAAAAAATCCTACTCACATGAAAATAATTACAAATATTAGAAGTGCCAGCATCTCTAGGTAAGAAGGAACCAGCACAAGAATTCTGGCACAGTGAAAAATCTGAATGTAGTGACACCAAAGTATCACACAACCTCTCCAGCAAAGGATCCTAACCAAAATGGAAACTCAGAAATGACAGATAAAGAAATCAAAGGACAGATTGTAAGGAAGTGCAATGAGATACAAGATAAGGTTGAAAATAAGCACAAAGAAACTTCAAAGGAAATCCAGGAAATGAAGGAAGAGATAAATATTTTAAAAAGAAATCAATCAGAGCTTCTGGAATTGAAAAACTCACTTAAGGAATTTCAAAATACAATGGAAAGCTTTAGCAATAGACTGGACCAAGTAAAAGAAAAAATTTCAGACTTTAAAGACTAGTCTTTTGAACTAACTCAGTAAGACAAAAATAGAGAAAAAAGAATTTAAAAAAATAAACAAAGTCTTTGAGAAACATGGGATTATGTATAGCAACCAAGCTTACGAATTATTGACATTCCTGAGAGAAATGGAAAAAAGAAAATAAACATATTTCAGGGAACAATTCAGGAACATTTCCCTTATCTTGCTAGAGAGGTAGATATCTCAATACAAGGAATCCAGAAAACACCTGCAAGATACTATATAAAATGAATATGATGAAGGCATGTAGTCACTAGACTGCTCAAGGTCAATACTAAAGAAAAGACTTAAAGGCAGCTAGAGGAAAAGCTCAGATCATGTACAAAGGGTAATGTTACCATTAGGCTAACAGCAGACTTCCCAGGAGAAACTTTACAAGCCAGGAGAGACTGGGGGCCTATTTTCAGCATTCTGAAAGAAAGAAATTGCAGCCAAGATTTTCATATCCCACCAAACTAAGCTTCATAAGTAAAGGAGAAATAAAATCTTTTTCCAGACAAGCCAGCATTAAGGGAATTTGTTACCACTAGACCAACCTTATAAGAGAGCCTCAAAGGAGTTTTAAACATGGAAACAAAATAACAATACCTGCTGCCACAAAACACACTGAAGTACATAGCCTACAGAACCTATAAACCAGCCACACAATAGAAACTACAAAGCAACCAGCTAACTTCATGATAGGATCAAAACTTTGCATATCAATATTAACTTTGAATGTAAATGGTATAAATGCCCCATTTAAAAGGCACAGGGTGGCAAGTTGAATAAAAATACAGGACCCATGTGTCTGCTATCTTCATGAGATCTATCTCACACATAAGGAAACCCTGAAGCTCAAAGTAAATGTCAGAGAAAGATCTGTTATGTAAATGGAACAAAAAAAAGGGCAGGTGTTACTACTCTGATATTAGATAAAACTTTAGATATTAGATAAAGACTTTAAAACAACAGTAAAAAAGGACAAAGAAGGGTATGACATAATGATAAAGGATTCAATTCAACAAGACTTAACTATCCTGAATATATACACACCCAATATTGGAGCACCCAGATTCATAAAACAAGTAGTTCTAGACCTAGGAAAAGACTTAGACATCCACACAATAATAGTGGGGAATTTTAACACCCTACTGACAGCATTAGACAAATCATCAAGGCAGAAAACCAATGGAAAAATTGTAGACTTCAACACTTGATCAATTGGACCTAGGACATCTACAGAATACTCCTCCCATCAACTACAGATTATATATTTTTCTCATCTGCAAATAGAACATATTCCTAAATCGACCACATGCTTGCCATAAAAGAAGGCTCAATAAATTTAAAAAAAGGGAAATTGGGATCATTCCCAGATGGCTGAACCAGCTTTGCATCCCATGGATGAAGTCGACTTGATCATGTTGGATAAGCTTTTTGATGGAAACAACAGACACTGGGGAGTACTAGAGGAAGGAGGAAGGAGGCAGGGAGGCAGCAGTTGAAAAATTAACTACTGGGTACTATGTTCAGTACCTGCATGATGGGATCAACCATAGCCCAAAGCTCAACATCATGCCATATACCAGGGTAACAAACCTGCACATGTACCCTCTGGATCCAAAATAAAAGTTGAAATTATTTAAAAATGTATTTCTGGCATGTTTCTTGTAAATACCCTAGTTAGGTCTTGCAGAACCCTCATTAAGTCTATGACAATTTTTTCTATCTTGTATTATTATTAGATACCTTAGGTATCTGGCATATAAATTACATAAAGTTAACAGAGATAATCAATCTATAATACTGAATGTAAAAAATATCGTGTCTATTTTTCTAAAAATAATTATATCAAGTTAATTTCTTCATCAAGGTATTATTGTCCTTGTCCAATGGTCAAGGACAATAATAGAGAGTCTTGGTTTTGAGTCACTTTTGGATTCCACTGTTACAGTAGGTAGCTAGTCATATATGAGCAGAGCAGGATAGGGACTCCCCCCTCCCCCCACCACACACACCAGGAATGTCAGGCGGCCATCAGGCGATGGCAAGGCAGTTGTTAACTGTCTCTCTGAAATAATAATTGGTTGCAGTGCTGTCAGGGACCGGCAATCCCCCAATAAACAGAAACACTTGAAACTGGTGATTGGCAGCTTCCCAATAAGATCTCAGGAGTTGGACGAGCGGGCTCAAGCATGCACATTAAAATGGTGGAGTTTAACTGGCATATGACCTTCCAGGGACATTCAACTGGTAAAAGAAGAATGCCTCAAGTAAGCATGTGTACAGCTCCAGTAAACACACTGTGCATTCTCCCAAGTGCTAGCAGGCCACTGCCATGCAGACAGCCCACCCTAAGGGAAGAATTATGGGAGAAGGGATGCAGGACCTTGGAAGTATGCTAATGTATAAAACCTCAAGTCAAAAGGTCAAACTGGGGCCAGGTGCAGTGGCTCACGCTTGTGATCCCAGCACTTTGGGAGGCCAAGATGGGCGGATCACTTGAGGTCAGGAGTTTGAGACCAGCCTGGCCAACATGGCAAACCCCTGTCTCTACTAAAAATACAAAAAAGTTAGCTGGGCATGTAGTTTTTATGACTAAAATTAATTGGCCAGTCCCTTCACTGGGAGTCAGGATACACCGACTCTGGGTGCATGCCTGTAATCCCAGTGACTCAGGAGACTAAGGCAGGAGACTCGCTTGAGCCGGGAGGCAGAGGTTGCAGTGAGCTGAGATCACACCACTGCCCTCCATCCTGGGCGACAGAGCTAGACTCCATCTCAAAAGAAAAAAATAAATAAATAAAGGTCAAACTAGGTTAAACTGTGCAGTAGTCTTTCAAGCTGCTCACTTGGCCCTCTTCCAAGTGTACTTTCATTCCTGCTCTAAAGCTTAATAAACTTTCACTCTTGCTCTAAAGCTTGCCTAGAGCTCTCTTTCTGCCTTATGGCCCTCAAATTCATTCCTCTCAGGAGACAAGAATTGAGGTTGCTGCAGACCCATATGGATTCGCTGCCGGTAACATATCTTGTTGCCATTTGACTTGGATTAACTTCCACCGCCAACACCACTGCTGTTGTTCTTTGCCCACACATGCAGTAGAAGGCTGCCAACTTCGGTGAGACCTGATTATCCCCTCCCCCAGTACTGAGCTCAGACATGGGATGGGATGATTAATGCTCTCCTTGGGTATCCGGGTAGCCATTTCTACAAGTGGGTCTATCATCTCTAGTGGGCTTTGTCAGAGTGAACCTGACTATTACCCTCTTCTACCTCTACAGCACAAAGCCCCTATCGTCTTTTTCTCTTCAAATTAGCCAGCCTAATCAGTTTTGCTTCTATAGTACGGAAGTGGAAGTTGGGGATCGGCGTGGAGAAAAGGTGATGTTTTCTGATTTCTTCTTTCCTGGAAGAGTCCTCAGCTGTAGAAAAAAAAAAAAGACATTGAATAAATTTTTCAACAATTCATTGTTACGCCCTCAAGTTAAATACAGTAATGAGTCATTCTTCACTGATTGAAAAAAAAACAAACAAACCAAACCAAACAAACAAAACAACTCTTTCATGAGACTGAGCAGAAACAGAGCTCTGAGGCAATCTCTTTTTGTGAAAGCTTGCAGAATAGCCTATGTAGTTACGAACTGAGCCACAGGTGTCCTGCCCAAGAGTTGCAGAAATGCCTGTGTTGTTGATAAACGGTGGGAGGGCAAGGCTGAGATTGAGAGGAATTCTGCCTTTTTCCACAGAGGAAAAGGCTGAATGAGTAATCCTCCCTCCTGCCCTTGTTTACTTCCCACTGTACTGTGTTCAATGTTATTCAACATCATTGAGCCCATGAGTTAACAACTAAATATAGAGGAAATCATGAAGGAAATGAAAGAACATCCTGGTGTTCTTGGAGGATGGAGAGGAACAGCTGCAAAAAAATATTGTATAAGTCTTAATGAGCTTTCAGTTTTCTCTCACCAGGAAGAGATAAAATGAACCAGAGAAGATGACCATTTAAACTAGTCAATTTTCATTCAACCGAAATTGAACTTCTATATGCAATGGAACAAACAAACGTGCACCTGTAAAGTGCTTGGTGCAGTGTCTAGGTCAATAGATGCTAGCTGTGATTACCATGATTGGCAGGAGTGCTCAACCGCTTGCTTTTCTCTCTCTCCTATAACCATTTTGCAAGAAACTGTGACAGTGGTAAAAACCTGATTTCCACCCACTGTGTGTCTTCCTTATTAGGCTCTAAGCTCTGTAGACTAGAGAATATGTGAGAGAAGTGATATAAATACATTTTAAAAAGGAAAAAACAGGTTTCCCTTTTCTAGATGCTAATTTGTTCTCTTTTTGAAATTGGAACAGGAACCAGACAGCTAAGCACAATCAAACTATGCTCATTCCCTAAGAATGAAGATACCGTAAGAAACTCTTTGAGCATTCTGTTTTAAGAGTAGATTGTTTTAGTATCATATTCCTCACAAAACCATTTTAAAGAGAAACAAGAACTGTTTCATGGTTGAAACAGAAAAAATACCCATTATTATCTTTAAACATAAACTTTGAATGCTGCTGTAAAACACTTCCCGAAAGTGAAGTACTTTGCATAGCTAGCATCCTCTATAGGACTACATTATATAAAGCAGAATGAGGAAGTAAAATATCCAATTATAGCTTAAGGCCTTTTTGCTTCTACTTAGAAGGCTAATTTTCCTTAAAATGTCTGGTAATAAGTACAGCTTGATGCCATTCGAGGACTCCTTTCGACCTATCTCCTGGCACCTTCCTGCCTCCTCTCTTATTGCAACCCAAAGATTTCTCATTGTTGAGGTAGAAAAAAGACAATTAAAATATCCAGAGGTATCTTGGTTTTAGGTACAGTGGGGTCAAGGTGTTCCATCAATTCCACTGGGACTCTGGGACTCAATTTCTCCCTCACTGATCTCTGCTTCCCTCTCTGTTGTCTGTGTTCTCAGATTCTCATTATCTGGGGGCAGAGATGGCCCTAACTTTGGGCTTATATTCTATAAGCTTAGCAATCACAACAGAAAGAAAGATACTCTTTTCTGAAGCAATAGCTTCAGGACTGAAGCTCACTGGGCTAATTTGGATCAAGAGTTCCCTATAGACAGAGGAGAAAATGCTTTGGTAGGCCAAATTGAATCTCATATCTACCCTAGAATCCATGGAGTGGGGTCAGACCCACATGAACTGCATGGGTTAAGAATGGAGGCAGAGTAATTATGCAAAGGAAAACTGGAGTGCTATTATCACACACACAATAAAACCTCAAATGGATGCTGGGACATGGAACACAGTAAAACAAAACCAACCAAAAAGCTATCCATTACACACTCTGTAACAGAAAACATTTTGGAACTTAGCTAAATACTTGGAATCTTCTAGCCAAGCCCATGGGGATGGATGACTGTTATCCAACACAGTATTGAAGCATGCTCCTCACTATATCTTCCATTGCCTCTCCAGACCTATTCTCTGCTTTGCCCTGTACCCTGTATGGAGTTCAACAGCCACTTTTGTTCTCTCTGGCTTCTCTTTGGGTTTCCCCAAAAGGGAGCTCTGATAACAAACTGGAGGTGTGATGGAGAGGAAGTTTGGGATATTGATTTCCCCTGGCTTGCTCTTTATGTGAATCAGCTGCATCTCTACAGCCAATGCCACACACAGCTCCTCTCCGCAGTGGTCTTCATACAATTTTCCCTCCAGGTTTAGCCAATGACTCTGTACTCTTGTACCTTCAGGTCTAGGGGTTGCAGTAGTACTCTTACAGCTGCCACTCCCAGAGTAATGGACTATCCCTTGCAGTTTCTGTCTTTATGCCTTGCTCATGTTTTTGTAAATATTCCCTTTAATAAACTCTCCATAACACAATTTGAGTATGTCATGTATTTTCTCCTTGAATGTTATTGCTACTAAAGGTATTTATCTAGAAGTTGTTTATAGAAGTATTGCCTTGGATTTTAACTTTTTTTGAATGGAAGCTAGGAAGAGAAGACCAATGTAATAGACCTACTTCAAAGCTAACATGCTCTAATAATGTCTCACTGGTTCATGAGAATTCAACAGATCACACCTCTAGTTCATAAAAAAAAGAAATGAGATCGCTTTTATTCCTTCTTACCTACTGTGGTCACCCTTGAACTTTTTTCTATCCTGGTAAAGTCATTCTTTTTAAAGAATTCCTAAACATCAGAGATAGTTGCATCAGCTATTGCTATTTTTCAGAAGAAAATAAAGCCAAAAATAAATACATGTCGCCACTTTTCCATCTTGTTTCTTTGCCACACTTTGCACCTTGTAATCTTCTCCTTCTATGTGTTATAACAATGGCTAATGCTTATGGAGTATTTACTCTTACCCAGCACCATGCTATGGTGCTTTACCTTTATTAACTCATTTGATCTCCATAGCAAACTTATAAGGGAGGCAATATTTTTACCCCTCTTTACAGATGAGGAAAGTGAAGCACAGAGAGGATAAGGGAGCTACCCAAATTTTTACAGCTGGTTAGTAGCAGAGCCAGGATTTGAATCCAGGCAGACTGGCTCCAGAACCTATGCTCTTAATAAATTCTGCTTCTTCTTTATGATGGAGCCACAGCCAAAAGGGAAGCTAAAAGTTAACTACGCTTCGGAACCCCTCATTTTACAGATTTATCTGAAAGGATGATTAAATGATTGGTGTTTATTTATTCCATAATGATCAAAATTTAGGCATTGCAACTTTCATGCCATCTACTTTACATCATCATTGAAATAAGGCAGAGTGTAAACTATACTGGATATCTGCTAGTTTCACCAGCTCCACACTCCACCCTATTTCATGCCCCCAAAAGCTGACTTATATGGGTTACATCACTGGACTTCCTTTCTGGATTCCAGCTGGGTTTGGCCAATGGGGAGCACCAGTAGAAGATTGAGAGAGGGAGGGGAGTAACGTTAGGGTGTTTATTCTATCAAGTATAATCATAGTTATCTATTGCTGCTCAACAAAGTATTCTAAATATAGTGGTATAAAATAATTTTATTATGATCAATTCCATACCCAACTTTTGTGGGAGAGGAATTTAGATAGCATAGTGAGGATGACTTGTCTCTACAATGTTTAGAATCTTATCTGGCACTCAAATGCTGAAGATGGCTTTACATCTGGAAGCTGAAGTTCTCTAAAGGCACATTCACTTGAATGTCTATCAGCTGATGCTAGTTATTTATTGGCTGATACTTCAGCTGAGTGGTTGGCCAAAACATCTACAGGTAGCCTTTCCATGTAGCTGCCCTACCTTGGTGAATTGGGTGAGTTTGGTCTTCCTCATAGCGTGGCAGCTGGGTTCCAATAGTGAGTCTCCCCAAGAAGCAGGTGGATGCACATGGTATTTTTATGCTCTATCTTTGGAAGTTGCATATGTCACTTCCAACATGTGCTATTAGCTCTGCTCAGATTCAAGGGGAGGAAATATAGTCCCCATCACTTCATGGTAAGAATGTCAAAGTTGCATTGTAAGAAGAACATGTGGGATGAGAATGATTTTGCCGTCATCTTTGGAAAATACAATGGGTCACAAGATTGAAATTTGAGGACTAAGTATATATAAGCATGGCTCAACTGGAAAGGATATGCCTATAAGGGAAGGAATACATTGAAGAATTTATAAAAAACGTCAAGAAAGAAGTATGTCACAACTGAGGGCATCTCCAGGGCTTACAATATAAATGAATGAAAGAATGATTGAATATTGAATGCAAAACAGAGTTCCTAAACCCCACCAGTTCTTCCCCCAGTTTCTAAAAAAAGAGATCTGAATATTCTTAAGAAAGTATTAACTTGATCAAATTGTGTGTGTCTGGAAGAAGTTCCTTCTTTGTAGAAGAGAACATTGTGAGGACAGTGTGAATTTGGGGATCTTTTAGGCATGAAAAGCCATGCTTGGTGTTTCTCCTTTTGTAATTCCAGTAATCTTGCTGTAGCATGCAAGGCAGTTTTCAGGAGGGTGGCAGACAGAATTTATTTCTTCTGGTGTAATGCCAGAAAGGTAGTTATTGCTGTTTGCATAAAGATTTTCAGAGGGTCTTTGATAAATATAAGGCCCAAACAAAGGTTCCACAAATGTGTATAGCTCAGTAGGGTCATGGAATTGTAGAAGCAAAGAGGAGGTCCTGAAATGTGTTTATGGTCCAACCCCAATATTTTGCAGGTGTGGAGGCAAGAGATGCGAGATTAAATGGCACACCTGAGGCCTGCACTATGTGGACTTCTGCCATATATCACCTGTTTGAAATTGGTCCCGACCCAAACTCCCACTGTTCTCAGAGGTGTATTTTAAAATTAAACTTTATTTTTAGATCACTGTAGATTTACATTCAACTGAAATAATACCCAGAAAGAGATCTGACAATTATTAAGAAAGTTTTAAGAGATCTCATGTGCATTTTACCATTTCCCCCAATGACACATAAGTGGAATCACACAATATGTAAGATTTTTAAGTTGTTTATTTCACTCAGCATAATTCTCTAGAGATTTATCCAGGTTGTTGAGTATATCAATAATTTGTTCATTTTATTTCTGAGTAGTATTCCATGTATGATGTGCCATTGTTTAGCCATTCATCTGTTAAAGAACAACTGGATTGTTTCCAGGTTTGTACTATTACAAATGAAGCTATTGTAAACATCCATGTGCAGGTTTTTGTGTGAACATAGTGTTCACGTGGGATGAATGCCCAGGAGTGCAATTGCTGGGTCATATGGTAGTTGCATGTCTTTTGTTTTTAAGAAACTGCCAAACTGTTGCAAGTTTGAAGGTGGCTTTACATCTGGGAGCTGGAGTTATCTAAAGGCACGTTCACTTGAATGTCATTCATTCAAGTGTTTATCATTTTTTTTCTTTTCTTTCTTTCTTTTTTTCTTTTTCTAAGACAATGTCGCACTCTGTCACCCAGGCTAGAGGGCAGTGGCGTGATCTTGGTTCACTGAAACCTCCACCTCTCAGCCTCAAGTGATCCTCCCACCTCAACCTCCCAAGTAGCTGGGATCACAGGCACAAACCACCACTCAAGGCTAACTTTTGTATTTTCTATACAGATGGGGTTTCACCATGTTTCCCAGGCTGGTCTTGAACTGTTGAACTAAAGCAATCCACCTGCCTCAGCCTCCCAAAATGCTGGGACAGCAGGCATGAGTCACTGTGCCCAGTTGCATGTTTAAGAAACTGCAAAACTGTTTTCCAGAGTGGCTGTATCATTTCACATCCCCATCAGCAATGTATGAGTGATTTAGTTTCTCAGCATTCCCACCAGCAGTTAGTGTCATCAGTATTTTTAAATTTTAGCTGTTCTAATCGGTACAATGCTACATTTTGTGGTTTTAATTTGAACTTTCTGAATGATTAATGGTGTTGAGCACCTTTTCATGTGATTATTTGCCATCTGTACATCTTCTTCAGTGAAACGTCCCAGTGATATATTTTGAAATGTTTAATATGAGCAATGTCTACCTTCCCACTCTCTCACCCACACCCGAGGTCTTGTTTGCCAAAGTTCCAGTCCCTGATTTTCACAAAAGGAAACCAAATTGCTCACCATGTTCCAGCCCTTCTGGCCTTCTATCAGTGCTTGAGCCTGTCCAACTCTTCTTGTTTCACCAGGAAGAGCAGTGGCCCTGAGACCAATCTGCTTGGCTGTTCATGTGACTGGTCCTTCTCGTCTCTGGGTCTCAGCTCAAAGGACTCTTCTTCGTGAAGGGCTCCCTGGCCTCCCTAAGCCAGTCCTGTGTATTCCTCTCTCATGGCTCTGTTTTTCCTTCCCTCATGTTTAGCCTCGTCTACAATTTTACTTATCTGCTTGCTTGTCACTGTCTTTGCTTACACCATAGTGTGGAAACTCCATGAGGCCAAGGACCTTGTGTCTTTCCTCACTTGAAGCCCTGGCCCCTGGGCTAAGTGCCAATTATGTAACAAATCCTCAGATTTGGTGAGTTAAGTATATTTCAGGGTTGCTTCATCTAGATTTGAAATTACCGTGGACTTTGAGTGTGTTCATTATCATTTGCCTTTTGACATTATCTAGTATTGTTATTATCACCCTCCCTGGGATTAAACTAAGACATACATCATATTTTACAATGTCAAGCACTCTGTAGTATGAAGGTTCTATTTATATAATGAGTTGGCATTCATCCATTAAGCATATTAGATGAGTATTTCACATTTAAAATTTTAAATTTAATATATTAATTTATGTTATTTGTTTTGTTTTCTGTTGCTATAACAGAATACCTGAGACTACGATATTGTTTACTTAATATTTGCCATGAAACAACCTATTTATTTGATTAATCAAAAAATAAAATAAGCTGCATAGGAACAATTTTATGGTCCAAAGATATACCAACTTTTTTAAGGCTGTGGTAGTTAATACAACATCTTTCTGCTACTTTCTGCAGTATTCTCTGTGGACCACAGTGATATCTTTAGAAACCTGTTAGCTAACACAGGAGTTTTTAAAAACACTTTTTCATTGTTTCTTTAGCTGCTCATTTTCTGTCATGTTTGTGGCCTGGATAGTAGCATTTAAGATTTAAAATGAAGGCAAAAGTGAAAAAAAAAAAAAAACCCATCATTTTGAAAAAGCCTACCTTTGCCTAAAAGTTTAGGGGAAAATTTTCATTTCCTCACCCATCTGCTGAATTGATGGAATTCATAACATCATGGCCATGATCATTTAAAAGAACCCCAGGTGGGCTTGCAGCATAGTTTCTGTGACCATGAGTGTTATTTTAGTAATGCATAATCCTTATGTCATGTTTGCCTTGGACATACAAAAATCAAGAGTTTTAACTTAGTCATTCTAACAAAAGGCAACACATCCATGTCAATTCCTTCAGTTCTATGTTTACTTTTCTTAAAAAAAAGACTCAACTGTGTCATACATTCTACAGCTAAACATTAAAACATTTTGCTGACCAGCCATGAGAGCTAATAGAAGTATTAAGCAAGACTCATAAAAAAAACATTAACAACGCTTCCACCCACACAAGTATACCTAACATGCTATTTAAAACGAAATCCTTTACCCATCCACTCTCACCTGCATTGATTTTAGGAGAAAAGGAAAAAAGAAAGAAATTTTACTATCCTAAAAGCAAGAAAACCCCCAAAATGAGAATAATCTTCCTTTGAAGAAAACTACACAGACTTCTGGAAACATAAAGAACTATTATAGAGCTGGTTATTTGAAGAAAGTAAACACTTTGTTACATACATCAACAGTCAGTCAGTGTGCTCTGAGACAGAGAGACTGAGTAATTTATAACTAACAAATTTAGCTCACTGTTCTGGAGGCTGGGAAGTCTAAGAACATGTGGCCAGCATCAGAGAAAGGCCTTTGTGCTGCATGATCCCATAATGGAAGGCAGAAGAGAGCACATGCAGGAGAGAGTGCTACTCTCGAGATAGCTGACCCACTCCTGTGATAACTACACTAATCCATTCACCACTTATTAGGCCTCACTAGCCAACACTGTTGCATTGGGGATTAAGCTTCCAACATGTGAATTTTGTCATATACATTCAAACCATAGCATAATCTGATGCCTGGTCTAATTTTGTAAAGTAAAAATATTTGTGTATGATTGAGGTATGTAAGAATATACACTAAAGTGGCACTCTATTCCAAGATGGCCAAATAGGAACAGATTCAATCTGCAGCTCCCAGCACGACTGATGCAGAAGACAGGTGATTTCTGCATTTCCAGCTAAGGTACTTGTTCATCTCGTTGGGACTGGTTGGACAGTGGGTGCAGCCCATGGAGGGCAAGCTGAAGAAGGGTGGGGCATTGCCTCAAACAGGAAGTGCAAGGGGTCGGGGGATTTCCCTTTCCTAGTGAAGGGAAGCTGTGACAAACTGTACCTTGAATAACAGCACACTCCCGCCCAAATACTGTGCTTTTCCCAAAGTCTTAGCAACCAGCAGACAAGGAGATTCTCTCCCATGCCTGGCTGGGTGGGACCCACGCCCATGGAGCCTTGCTCACTGCTAGCACAGCAGTCTGAGATTGAACTGCAAGGTGGCAGCCTGGCTGGGGGAGGGGCATCTGCCATTGCTGAGGCTTGAGTAGGTAAACAAAGCAGGCCAGGGAAGCTCAAACAGGGCAGAGCCCACCGCAGCTCAGCAAGGCCTACTGCCTCTATAGACTCCACCTCTGTAGGCAGCAGATAGCTGAACAAAAGGCAGCAGAAACTTCTGCAGACTTAAATGTCCCAGTCTGACTGCTCTGAAGAGAGCAGTGGTTCTCCCAGCATGGTGTTTGAGCTCTCAGAACAGACAGACTGCCTCCTTAAGTGGGTCCCTGACCCCTGTGTAGCCTAACTGGGAGACACCTCCCAGTAGGAGCCGACTGACACCTCATATAGGCGGGTGCCCCTCTGGGACAAAGCTTCCAGAGGAAGGATCAAGCAGCAATATTTGCTGTTCTGCAGCCTCCACTGGTGGTACCCAGGCAAACAGGGTCTGGAGTAGACCTCCAGGAAACTCCGACAGACCTGCAGCTGAGGCTCCTGACTGTTAGAAGGAAAACTAACAAACAGAAAGGAATAGCATCAACATCAACAAAAAGGACATCCACACCAAAACCCCATCTGTAGGTCACCAACATCAAAGACCAAAGGTAGATAAAACCACAAAGATGGGGAGAAACCAGAGCAGAAAAGCTGAAAATTCGAAAAACCGGAGCACCTCTTCTCCTCCAAAGGATCACAGCTACTTGCCAGCAAAGGAAAAGAGCTGGACAGAGAATGACTTTGATGAGTTGACAGAAGTAGGCTTCAGAAGATTGGTAATGACAAACTTCTCCAAGCTAAAGGAGCATGTTCTATCCCATTGCAGGGAAGGTAAAAACCTTGAAAAAATGTTAGACATATGACTAACTAGAATAAACAGTGTCGAGAAGACCTTAAATGATGTGATGGAGCTGAAAACCATGACACGAGAACTTTGAGATGCATGCACAAGCTTCAATAGCAGATACGATCAACTGGAAGAAAGAGTATCAGTGATTGAAGATCAAATTAATGAAATAAAGTGAGAATACAAGGTTAGGGAAAAAAAGAGTAAAAAGAAATGAACAAAGCCTCCAAGAAATATGGGACTATGTGAAAAGACCAAATCTATGTTTGATTGGGGTATATGAAACTGATGGGAAGAATAGAATGAAGTTGGAAAACACTCTGCAGGATATTATCCAGGAGAACTTCCCTAACCTAGCAAGGCAGGCCAACATTCAAATTCAGGAAATACAGAGAACACCACAGAGATACTCCTCAAGAAGAGCAACCCCAAGACACATAATCATCAGATTCACCAAGGTTGAAATGAAGGAAAAAATGTTAAGGGCAGCCAGAGAGAAAGGTCGGGTTACCCACAAAAGGAAGCCCATCAAACTAACAGTGGATCTCTCAGCAGAAACTCTACAAGCCAGAAGAGAGTGGAGGCCAATATTCCACATTCTTGAAGAAAATAATTTTCAACCCAGAATTTCATATCCAGCCAAACTAAGCTTCATAAGTGAAGGCGAAATAAAATCCTTTACAGACAAGCAAATGCAGAGAGATTTTGTCACCACCAGGCCTGCCTTATAAGAGTTCCTGAAGGAAGCACTAAACATGGAAAG
>NW_016806447.1:2966294-3020315 GCF_001698545.2 Rhinopithecus bieti
AGTTATACCTGATATAAATGATGAATTGATGGGTGCTGACGAGTTGATGGGTGCAGCACACCAACATGGCACAAGTATACATATGTAACAAACCTGCACATTATGCACATGTACCCTAGAACTTAAAGTATAATAAAAAAAAAAATTAAAAAAAAAAAGAATAATGATCTCCAATTCCATCCAGGTTGCTGCAAATGTCATTATTCCATTCCTTTTTGTGGCTGAGTAATATATAGATGTAATATACACACATATACACACAAAAAAAAAAAAAAAAAAAAAAAAAAATTCACTCAAAATTGCACAACTACATGGAAACTGAACAACCTGCTCCCGAATGACTACTGGGTAAATAACAAAATGAAAGCAGAAATAAAGATGTTCTTTGAAACCAATGAGAACAAAGACAAAATGTACTAGAATCTCTGGGACACATTTAAAGCAGTGTGTAGAGGAAAATTTATAGCACTAAATGCCCACAAGAGAAAGCTGGAAAGATCTAAAATTGACATCCTAACATCACAATTAAAAGAACTGGAGAAGCAAGAGCCAACAAATTCAAAAGCTAGCAGAAGGCAAGAAATAAGTAAGACCAGAACAGAATTGAAAGATATAGAGACACAAAGTCCTTCAAAAAACTCAACGAGGCCGGGCTCGGTGGCTCAAGCCTGTAATCCCAGCACTTTGGGAGGCTGAGATGGGCGGATCACGAGGTCAGGAGATCGAGACCATCCTGGCTAACCCGGTGAAACCCCGTCTCTACTAAAAAATACAAAAAACTACCCGGGCGAGGTGGTGGGCACCTGTACTCCCAGCTACTCCGGAGGCTGAGGCAGGAGAATGGCGTAAACCCAGGAGGCAGAGCTTGCAGTGAACTGAGATCTGGCCACTGCACTCCAGCCCGGGCAACAGAGCAAGACTCCGTCTCAAAAAAAAAAAAAAAAAAAAAAAAAAAAAAATCAATGAATACAGGAACTGTTTTTCTGAAAAGATCAACAAAATTGATAGACCACTAGCAAGATTAATAAAGAAGAAAAGAAAGAAGAAACAAATAGATGCAATAAAAAATGATAAAGGGGATATCACCACCGATCCCACATAAATACAAACTACCATCAGAGAACAGTATAAACACTTATATACAAACAAACTAGAAAATTTAGAAGAAATGGATAAATTCCTGGACACATACACTCTCCCAAGACTAAGTTGGGAAGAAGTTGAATCTCTGAATAGATCAATAAAAGGCTCTGAAATTCAGGCAATAATTAATAGCCTACCAACCAAAAAAAGTCCAGGACCAGACGAATTCATAGCCGAATTCTACCAGAGGTACAAAGAGGAGCTGGTAACATTCCTTCTGGAATTATTCCAATCAAAAGAAAAACAGGGAATCCTCCCTAACTCACTTTATGAGGCCAGCATCATCCTGATACCAAAGCCTGGCAGAGACACAACAAAAAAAAGAGAATTTTAGTCCAATATCCCTGATGAACATCGGTGCAAAAATCCACTGGCAAACCAAATCCAGTAGCACATCAAAAAGCTAATCCAACACAATCAAGTTGGCTTCATCCCTGGGATGCAAGGCTGGTTCAACATACTCAAATCAATTAACGTAATCCATCACATAAACAGAACCTATGACACAAACCACATAATTATCTTAATAGATGCAGAAAAGGCCTTTGACAAAATTCGACAGCCCTTTATGTTAAAAACTCTCAATAAACTGCGTATTGATGGAATGTATCTCAAAATAATAAGAGCTTTATGACAAACCCACAGCGAATATCTTACTGAATGGGCAAAAACTGGAAGCATTCCCTTTGAAAACGAGCACAAGACAGGGATACCCTCTCTCACCACTCCTATTCAATACAGTGTTGGAAGTTCTGGCCAGGGCAATCAGGCAAGAGAAAGAAATAAAGGGTATTCAATTAGGAAAAGAGGAAGTCAAATTGTCCTTGTCGGCAGATGACATGATTGTATCTTTAGAAAACTCCATCATCTCAGCCCAAAATCTCCTTAAGCTGATAAGCAACTTCAGCAAAGTCTCAGGATACAAAATCAATGTGCAAAAATCACAAGCATTCTTATACACCAATAGCAGACAAACAGGGAGCCAAATCATGAGTGAACTCCCATTCACAATTGCTACTAGGAGAATATAATACCTAGGAATACAACTTACAAAGGATGTGAAGGACCTCTTCAAGGAGAACTACAAAGCACTGCTCAACGAAATAAAAGAGGACACAAACAAATGGAAGAACATTCCATGCTCATGGATAGGAAGAATCAATGTCATGAAAATGGCCATACTGCCCAAGGTAATTTATAGATTCAATGCCATCTCCATCAAGCTACCAATGACTTTCTTCACAGAATTGGAAAAAACTACTTTAAAATTCATAGGGAACCAAAAAAGAGCCCGCATTGCCAAGACAATCCTAAGCCAAAAGAACAAAGCTGGAGGCATCACACTACCTGACCTCAAACTATACTATAATACTACAGTAACCAAAACAGCATGGTACTGGCACCAAAATGGAGGCATAGACCAAAGGAACAGACCAGAGGCCTCAGAAATAACCCCACACATCTACAACCATCTGATCTTTGACAAACCTGACAAAAACAAGAAATGGGGAAAGAATTCCCTATTTAATAAATGGTGCTTTGAAAACTGGCTAGCCATACTTAGAAAGTTGAAACTGGATCCCTTCCTTATACCTTATACAAAAATTAATTCAAGATGGATTAAAGACTTAAATGTTAGACCTAAAATCATAAAAACCCTAGGAGAAAACCTAGGCAATACCATTCAGGACATAGGCATGGGAAAGTACTTCATGACTAAAACACCAAAACCAATGGCAACAAAAGCCAAAATAGACAAATGGGATCTAATTAAACTAAAGAGCTTCTGCACAGCAAAAGAAACTACCATCAGAGTGAACAGGCAACCTACAGAATGGAAGTAAATTTTTGCAATCGACCCATTTGACAAAGGGCTAATATCCTGAATCTACAAATAAATTAAACAAATTTATGAGAAAAAAAAACAATCCTATCAAAAAGTGGGCAAAGGATATGAACAGACACTTCTCAAAAGAAGAGATTTATGTAGCCAACAGACACATGAACAAATGCTCATCAGATAAATGCAAATCAAACCACAACGAGATACCATCTCACGCCAGTTAGAATGGTGATCATTAAAAAGTCAGGAAACAGGCTAGGTGTGGTGACTCACACCTGTAATCCCAGCATTTTGGGAGGCTGAGTTGGGCGGATCATGAGGTCAGGAGATCGAGGCCATCCTGGCTACTATGGTGAAACTCCGTCTCTACTAAAGATACAAAAAAATTAGCTTGGCCTGGTGGTGGGCGCCTGTAGTCCCAGCTACTCAGGAGGCTGGGCAGGAGAATCGTGTAAACCCAGGAAGTGGAGCTTGCAGTGGGCTGAGATTGTGCCACTGCATTCCAGCCTGGGCAACAGAGTGAGACTCTGTCTCAAAGAAAAAAAAAAAAAAAAGATTCAGGTAACAACAGACGCTGGAGAGGATGTGGAGAAATAGGAACTCTTTTATACTGTTGATGGGAGTGTAAATTAGTTCAACCATTGTGGAAGACAGTGTGGCAATTCCTCAAGGATCTAGAACTAGAAATACCATTTGACCCAGCAATCCCATTACTGGGTATATACCCAAAGGATTATAAATCATGCTACTATAAAGACACATGCACACATGTGTCTATTGCGGCACTGTTCACAGTAGCAAAGTCTTGGAGCCAACCCAAATGTCCATCAATGATAGACTGGATTAAGAAAATGTGGCACATATACACCATGGAATACTATGCAGCCATAAAAAAGGATGAGTTCATGTCCTTTGCAGGGACATGGATGAAGCTGGAAACCATCATTCTCAGCAAACTATCAAAAGGCTAGAAAATGAAACACCACATATTCTCACTCATAGGTGGGAATTGAACAATGAGAACACTTGGACACAGAGTAGGGAACATCATACACTGGGGCCTTTCGGGGGTGGGGGGCTTGGGAAGGGAGAGCATTAGGAGACATACCTAACGTAAATGACGAGTTGATGGATGCAGCCCATCAACCAACATGGCACATGTATACCTATGTATCAAACCTGCATATTGTGCACATGTACCCCAGAACTTAAAGTATAATAATAACAATAACAAAAAATATACACTAAAGTAACGTTCTGGGTTAAATTGTGTCCTTCCATCACTGAATTCATCTGTTGCGGTCCTAACCTCTAGTATCTTAGAATATGACTGTATTTGGAGATAGGGTTTTTAAAGAGGCAATTAAGTTAAAATAAGGTCATCAGGATGAATCCTAATCCAATATGACTGGTGTCCTTATCAGAAGAGAAAATGTGCACACACACAGAGAAAAGGCCCTATGAAAAGCAAGGGAGATGACAGCCATTTACAAGCCAAAGAGGGAAGTGTCAGAAGAAACCAACCCTGCTGACCCTAATCTTGGACTTCTAGCCTCCAGGATGGAGAGACAATTAATTTGTTATTCAACCCACTCAGTATGTGTTACTGTGTTATGGAAGCTCTAGCAAACTAATAGAAGTAGTAATAGCAACAACATGTGATGATAGAATTATGTAAATTTACTCTTTGATACTCTGCGTTTCCTGACTTCTATAAAATTAACTACAAATTTTGCCACTAAATTTATGCAATGCGATAACTACACTAAACTGAGAGATGGTCAGGATGAATCTAACAAGAAAACAAGAAGTAAAGAAGAAGCAAGCGGGCTAATTAGTTTCCCTGTTTCTCGTTGAAGAATATGGAAGTAAAAATCAGATTCACAGTTTAAGTCAAATGAGCTTTAAAATTTTGATCAAAGAAAAATGTTCTGAACAGTTAGTCCTCCAAACAGACTATACAACCAAGGCCTCTCTCCATTACCTGGAAGTGGATCCTCAATGTGCTCCATGGCACAGTGCTCCAACGATTCTAGGGGCTTCCAAACCCTTGATTTGAGACTCAGAACAAATAGAACATACACATTCCTTAGTATAACTTGGAAACAAATTCCAGATGAGGGCTGCCCCAGTTCAAAAAGAATGATGGACATTAGCTCTGGAAGTTACCCAGCCACTAGAGAATTGGTGGGGTTGACATATTCAACCTCTCACCTCATTAGCAGAGTCAATTTGTTCAAACATCTTCTCCTTTCACTCCCTTGAATAAATGTAATGGTCCAAGAGTAGTCAGAGATGATTAAATAAAATCTGTTGGACCTGGGGACCTTCGTCAACTGGTCCAATCCTCTCATTTTACAAGGGTGACAACTGGGACCCTGAAGTGCTCAGGGTAATGTATATATGCATGTGTGCCTGCAGAATATTTATAGCAGTCTACCTCAGTCTGAAGTTAGAGATAAAGAATCCTCAGAGACATACCAAGCCTAAAATTTCTCATGCTATGAACAGAACTTTGGATTCTCTTGATAGGCCTTGTTTAATATCTCAGAGGAAAATAAATTTAAGGGATGTTCCAAAATTAATTGCTTATCTTACAAAGTTGGGCTAAGAGTTAAAATCCTATCAGTGGAACATATGGAAGATATAAATAGATTAATAGTTGGAAAAAGCTGTACTATAAATGAAAAGTAACTCAATCTCACCAGCAAATGTTCAATACTTTTGATAAATTATTTTCTTTCTTCAACGTGCATATACTTTCTCTCTTCAACATGCAGGTACTTGTTTTACAGTCCTTGGAATTGATAATGTAGGGAACTAATTCATTTGAGACCTAAAGGGTTAAATAAACTATAGTGTATTTCCATCATGTATACTCCAACTTTCAGACCTTAACGTATGCCTGTACACTAAGAACATTTTAGGATATAAAATTGGGTAGGATGGTCCTTGCCCTTAAGAAGAGTTCAGTCTGGTAGAGAAATTGGATACATGAGGCATTTTTAAACAAGGGGTCTCAAGGCTGTGATTAGAAAATGTTATCCTCTTATTCCCAATTACCTGTTCTAATTTGCTCTTCAAGTTTATATTCAAGGGGAAAAAAAAGTTCTTTCTGACCTTTGGAAGAAATCTAGGACACGTCTAATGATCTTTCTGGTAAATTCCAAATAATGTCTTCTGGTCATTTCTAGAGACAGACTTGTTTCAGATTTCATTGGAAGATCAAGATTTCCCTTCTACTAGCTTAAGCCTGCTCCAGAGGCACAGGAAACTTCTCCATGCATCTGCCCTGAAGCTCTGCCCCTCTTCTCCCACTCACCCGACTGCACCTGGTTCCTCTAAGGCTGGAGCCCAAGGTGAAGGTGAGGGCTGGAGTGCTAAGAGGCAGGAAAGGGCTTGGCTGGCTTTCAGGTAATCTCATGTTGGCTTTCTTGGGCCAGGGCAAGTGTTTGGCTGACAGTCTGTCACATGGGTTATTTTGGAGGCTCCCAGGAGGAATGCAAAGCAATCTGCTCTGACATGAGTGATGCATTTTCTTTCAAGTGGCTGCTTATATCTCCTCCCTCTAACCCTGGCAATTGAATGGTCCATCTCTCAGTTAGAATAACTGCCCCTCCATAGAGTCCTTTTGGGTGGAATTTGAAATGGCTCTAAACTGGTATGGTCTCTCTCTCTCTCTTTCTGTCTCTCTGCAACTCTCTCTGTCTCAGACCAAAAGAAACCTAGAACACTGAACTGTCAAGGCAATGCAGCTGGCTCCCAACGCAGCTGGCTGAGCTCGCTACTCTACTGTCTTTGGCTAATTGTCACAGCTTCTGGCCCTTAAATCTTTCTGGAGTGTTTTGCTGCTCTGTCCCCTGAACTGCAAAAGGCATAGATCAAACTCTCTTAGCTCATCAAAGCCCTGACTGCTAGGCTCGAGGAATGGGAAAGAACCCTCTACCTCTCTTCTATGTGGTAGGAAAGACCCACAGCATACTAATAACACTGTCAAAAGAAATTCTTTTTCCTAGATTCCAATTCATTGACTGAATTCTTAACTATCACTAAAATGACCTGGATATGGCCAGGAGCCAAAGCTTGTTTCTTCTCTACAAGCTTTGTATAGGCATATAGCACCTCACTTTGGACTGTGGGATTGGTTGCTTTTGGTCCTTGGCAAAACTAAGGCTGAGTCCCATCTTGTAATACAAGCAAATATGTCATTAATGTGACAAGCGAATGCTAGGATAGAGACATGCAAAAGCTTTTGTAGCAAATACTACCAGTCTGTACTAGGAAAGGGAGGTGTTAGTAAAAGTTTCCCATAAAGCTGGCACCTGAGCTAAGTTCCAAGCAATGAGAGTTGGACAAGAGGAAAAAGGACATTTCATGTGAGTTTGTTTGCAATTGCAGGGTCCATTTGGATCACTTGTGGCTGTTTGCTATAGTAGATAGTGTTATTCTCATACTCTGCATTTTTACCAAACAAAACACCAGCATTTAATACTGTGAAGTATTCTTGCCAAGAAAAGTTGAACCTAGAGTCTGTAGAGCAAGCTTTTATTAACGGAAGATATGGTGATAGAAGAACAAGTAAATGATATCAGTACAAGGAAGCAAACAGACAAATCCAGAATGGGGGACATTCTGCAGAACTGACTTATTTACTGTAAGATGACAATGGCCAGAGAAAAAGTTGGGAAAGGGGACAACTTCGTGTAAGAGACACAGCAATCCAATGTAAATGTATGGACTTTGTAGATGATGCCAAAGAATTGTTAATGATTTTATTAAGTACAACCTGGCATTCCGGTCAAGAACATATTCTTTAAGAGCCACATGCTGAATTATGAAATGATGAAATGACACAATGCCTGGTGTTTACTTTGAAATACTTTAACAAAGAAAAGACAAAAGGGACAGTTAAGCCAGTAGAGAAAATCTCTGGTAATGGTTGAATATGGGTAACGGGTAAATGAGACTCATTATTTTAATTTTGCTAATACTTAAACATTTTAATAACTTTTTTCAAAGTTTCTTTCTTGCTTGTGTGCGATGCCCTTGTTGGTGGGTTGCTTTTCTCCTTGTGATTCTCCAGGGACCCTGATCCTCTTATCTGGTGGTTCTGCTATGCCCTAGGGCCTCTGAGTTCTCTGCATCCAGATGGGCAGTAGGAAGGAGAGAACCCTGACAGGTACACCCATTCTTAAGACTAGTGCAGAGGCGACATACTTACTTCCGCTGACATCTGTGAGCAAAGGTAATTCCATGGCTTCATCTAGATTAAGGGTAGGCACTGGCTGTAGGGCAGCTTCCAGCAATTACTCTACGAAAGTGAAGCAAAGCTCTTCAGTGGATGGCTTACTGCCTCTATCACATGCAGAGACAGGGATTCTGTTAGCAGGTGGGATGGGTCTCAACAATCTGCTTCTTCCATAACTCCCGCAGGGGACTCTGATACAGGGTATGGTGGTACCTTCTGTTTACCTGCCTGAGCCACACTAGCTCTTCCCTACCCTGCCCATGCCCTGGGACTGACCTGCTTGGTCTGCATTATGAACTCCCGTGACCAGTGGCTTCTGGTGGGGTTCAGCCAATGGAGAGCATCCACAGAGACTGGAAGGGAGGAGAGTTAAGAGGGTAAGAAGCCTGAGTTCCCAACGCCCCCAGCACCACATCCCATTAGATCACCTTGTGGTGGCTTTGCTCCTCTGAGGTTCACAGCTCATTCTGCTGGCTCTCTCCACAGCCCTTTGTGTCCTGAGGTTCTAATAACTGCTCCCTCCCCTCACCCCTTCAATACCAATGCCTCATCAGAATACTGCTTTTTATAAAATTTATTTCAAATGTATTTATCATTATTATTTCTAGAGATGGGGGTCTCACCATGTCGGCCAGGCTGGTCTCAAACTCCTGGGCTCAAGTGATCCACCTTCTTGGCCTCCCAGAGTGCTGGGATTATAGGCACGAGCCACCACACCTGGCCTCCAATACTGCTTTATCCATTGTGGCTTCTCTAAACCCGCCCACACCCTCACAAAGAGTACTTTTATTGCATTCTCCTCAAATTCCCATCTGTTTCTGCTGGAACCCTGGCTGATACACAGGGGTCCTTGGACAACATTAAGAAGCACTATCTAGGCAGAATATGACACAGCCACTGAGGGACTATGAATGACACATTTGAACTACAGGCATTTAATGCAGCTAGAGCAAATTGGAGGGGAGCTGCGAATAGTGAAGTGGCAGGACCCGCAACATGAAAAGACCTATCTGCTATGCTAGATCACCTGTCAGCAGCAGAAAGATTAATCAGAGACTCTGCAGTAACAGGTGAGTTTCAACCTGGAGACAGTAAATAGTGAGAACAGAGACGGAGAAAATTAAGATCCTGTTGTTGGAACCCACTCAGTGTTACTAGTGCTGCACTTGTGGACTAATGAAGCCATAGCATAGGAAAATAATGCCTCTGAAGAGAAAAACCAATGAGGGAGTTAAAGGAAGATTCTGATTTAGAAGAAAAGAACTACCAGGATTATCGTGTCCCTTCTGCCACACTTCATTACTGCGTTTACCATAAGAAAGGCTGTGTTCAAACTTTGGAGGTTCCCCCACCCACACGTGAAGATTGACCATTCTAGGATCATTTATTATAGAAAAGAAAATGGAATTTGTTGTAGAGCCAGCTTTGCTAAACTACATTTATTATGTGAAGTGAAAAATATCCCAAACGGGAAAGACTAAAAACTGTAAAGATAAATACTATTTGTTAAGCAGTATTAATGATTTAATGTTGCAGAGGCCCAGTGCTATAGAGACCTCTTATAAAGTATTCTTGAAGATTCCTAATATTTATGCAGAATTGGAATGAATTCAAAACAGAAATTTTATGTCTTCCCTTTTCCCCATTCTCTGCTTAGGAACTGACATTATTCTCTCAAGGTAAAAGAGCTTTGCATTGCTATATATTTACATAATTATGTTCAGGCAGTTGCTTTACAATATTATTTTGCTCTTTCCTACTTCTTTCCGCTTAGACTATAATTTTTTTTTTTTTTTTTTTTTTTTTTTTGAGACAGTGTCTCACTCTGTCACCCAGCTGGAGTGGAGTGGCATAATCTCAGCTTACTGCAACATCTACCTCCCATGCTCAAGCCATCCTCCTACCTCTGCCTCCCAAGTGGCTGGGACCACAGGTGTGTGCGACCACTCCCAGCTAATTTTTGTATTTTTTGTAGAGACAAGTTTTGCCATGTTGCCCAGACAGGTCTTGAACTCCCAAAATGCTGGAATTAAGAGGTGTGAGCCACTACACCTGGCCCATCTTATGATTTTTAAATAGGATTCTGGTAGCTGATATATGAACTTTAGATAACATTTATCATCAATTTTGGCCCTAACCATAGGGCATTAGAAAATATTCAGACTTCCTTTATTAATAGCATGTTTTGTGATAGGCAAACAGACTTCAGTTTCCCCTATTTCCCTTTGTATTGTGGGTAGGTACCATGAGTTCAATAAAATTTTCTATGTTTCTCAGAATTCAAACAATAAAGGATGCCCCCCCTACAACCTTCTAAGTTATTTTGGTACTATTCTAGGGGAGGAGTCATTACCAGCATCACCTTTCATTGAATAATGGTTGGTATATTTTAAAACATGGTATCTTTCTCATTTGAAGGTATCTTCCACTAGCTTTATTTGGCTATAGTTTGTTGTCAAATAGAAGTATGCTTCTAAAATTCAGGCCATGTTTCAAGTTTGACTTTTAAACTTAGGATTAGAATAAAAATTCAAGTCACTTTCCAGGTTTGCTCACTGCTCCTGGACATGTCAGTAAGTACCTGGCCTACCCACAGTCCACACTGAAGGGGTAGCACTAGGTGACCATGTTTGGCATCACGTGGCCAGGTGACTGGGCACCTGAAAAAAGGGCCATCAATCCAATGCCAGACATCTTTTCATGCCAAGTTCTGTCATAAGCCAGGTCCTCTTCTCAGGAATTTGAACCAGGAATTACCAAGAGGAAGGGGGAAATAGAGGCAGCAGTAACTGAGAGACCATGAGGTGGAGTTTCCTGTTACCCATATCAAAAACCTATCACCTGAGGCATTTACATCAGTCAGGAGATTCAAAGCAAAACACTTTTTTTGAAAGCAAAAGACTTTTGACATTTGTCATTCTGTGAACTATTCCAGCCATCCCTACTCCCCACAAAAATCACAAGGCAATATTAGTTTGAGTCAGCCACATCACATTGTCTGACCAATTGTTACCCAACAATGCCCTGTAATTCAAAGAACCTTGTGTTGTATTTTCATCCAAACTTTGGAGTACACTCCAGGTGTTCAAGCTAATTTCTGTGTTTGGATGATCATACCAGCTGGACTTGCTTAGAACCAAGGAATGACCTCAATACATTCTCTCCTATCTCCCAAAGAATGGTGGTCACACATATTCAGATCATTCATTTTGGGAAAGACTCACTGAACCAACGAGCTAACAATGCCCAAGTCTGACACTAGATCAAGTTACTCTGCAAGTACCTTATAGGCTGAGGTTTCCTTGGTAGTATTTTTCTGGTTCTCTGTTGGCCACAGCACATTATTCTAGGCCAGGTGGCCTGAGAAATAGCAAATACTCTTGGAAATAATTAATCTAAATCCAAATATAGAGGAAATAGCCTATCTCAATATCAGGAGGGGATAACCCTTTTTAATTAAAATCTACCACACGTCACAGGATTGCTGATATTTCAGTAACCAGTGATGTTCCTTACCAAATCTAAGTTTACACTATGATGTTGAAGTTATAATAGTGACCAGATATAAGATTGACAAAGGAACATGAAACAAAAAGTAAAGGAACCATTTGACTGGTTGAATAACAGCTGCAAGACAACAGCTTTGGCCATGGAGGTGGGAATGCAGAACAGAGCTTGACTCCCCTTTCCACCCAAGCACCCTGACCTGACCCCTTCCCCTCTGGCCTTCTCCTTATTCCTCAGCCCAAGAAGGCTCTCTTTTAGTCAGTATATCTTCCTGGTGGATTAACTACACGAGCCTCACGTGCAAAACTCAACAAAGCACAGTCGCATTTACCTGTAAACAGCCAAGTGGCATTCATGGCAGAATTTATATATTAAAAACAATTCACCTCCAGGTAAACTAGCAAACCTAGTGGCTCAAAATATTTGTTGATGGTGCCTTCAAGTCAAGCTTGATAGGCTATCAATCAATGAAACACTTTCACAGCTGTGAGAGGAAGACATTTTCAACATATTTCCATAATTGGCCTTTGGGGAAATGAAAATGTAAAGGACCTTTATGTTATCAGTCTTGGAAACTGTGTGCAAATAATTCACACACTTGCCTCGTTTGACTCCTCAATCTTACGACGATAGACACCCAAATAATTTCCTATATACATACTGTGAGTGCAGCTCAACACCTATTCATATATCTGCAAGCGTGAATCTGTAGCTTTTATTAGGTTATTTTGTGGTTGTTGTTTGGTCATAGCCTTTCTTTTTGAAACCTGTGGCTTAAATATCAATCTAATTCTAGGTTAGAAATATTTTCTAACAAATGTTACCCCATTGCTTATTTTAATTATGTAAATAATTCATTATAATCACTACAGTGAAAAAGGAGCCTTCCCATAGAGATGGAAAATGAGCTGTAATTCAGTGCATTTTGGGAGCAATCATTGCTTTAAAAAAAAAAAAAAAAAAAAAAAAAAAAAAAAAAAAAACTACAACCTAAGCCCTGCTATTACAGTTTTACACAGGAAAAAACACAGAATTGAAAATATTATAATTTGCATTTTCTTGTACTCATTATGAGAACACTTGAGAGAATATTGAAAAGCTATTTCCTAACAAGGAAAGCAGATAATCTTGACCAATGTCAGTACTTGTATTTATTGATGCTTTACAGGCTAATAAATACTGAATTTTCTTAAAAAGTTATTTTTACTGACTAGGCATGGTGGCTTGCGCCTGTAATCCCAGCACTTTGGGAGGCTGAGGTGGGCAGATACTTTGAGCCCAGGAGTTCAGGACCAGGCTGGGCAACATAGCAAGACCCCATCTCTATAAAAAATACAAAAATTAGCCAGTGTGGTGGTGTGCACCTGTAGTCCCAGCTACTAGGGAGGTTGAGGTGGGAGGATCACTTGAACCCAGGAAGCAGAAGTTGCAGTGAGCCGAAATTGTGTCACTGTATACCAGCCTGTGTGACAGAGAGATACTGTCTCAAAAAAAAAAAAGTTATATTTACTGATTGATATAAAATAGTTATGTATTTTGCAAACTTCTTTTTAACTAAAATATTTTCCCTTTCTGCTCGGAAATACTTCTTCACTTGGCACTAAGAAAAAATAATGTAAAACTTGTTAGATATGCAACAGCATCCAACTAAGTTGAACCGCCTTATTTATCCACATATAATGGACAGAGCTCACCATAATTATATCAAATCACATCGCTTGTCACAAATGAGATTGGTGTTAAGTTACGAAGTACAGAGAAGCCGAATGGTACCTATGATGTGAAGAGTAAAGACATCCAAATGACTCAGTAGGCTGGAATCAATTCCCAAGTTTATCATCCCAAGAAAAGACACTGGAAGGAATAAAAGTAGGAATAGTTTAGCCATGCAATTATTTGCAATTTGCCGTTTACAATTTGTTGTTTAATACGTATTTTGATGATAAAAGCTGAACAACTTAGACAAATTTTGAGGCAGAATACATTATCTTCTTATTCAGCAAATAAAAAGCATCTAATGTGTGCCAGGCCAAGGCATGGGGACAGAGAAAATAAGACAGTTTCTGGCCTTCACCTAATAGGTGAAGTTGACTCGTGAGTAGATCCCGGAAGAAGGGCCTATACCAGTGAAGACCACGTAACAGGGGAGAGCTTATTTGGAAAGTCTTATTTACTGAAAAAGATAATGCTTCATCAGAGTACAATTAAGTGAAATATCCCAAAATAGGAACTGGAAGAAAAGTAGTGTTTTAGGCAGAGCAGGTGCACATTTGGGAAAATAGCCAGCAATTTGGTATGGCTGAGATGTGACAAGCAGTGATGCTGAAGAGGCCACAAAGCTTAGACCCAGAAAAGCCTTGTAGGTCCTGTTATAGAGTTTGGGTGTGATCCCATAGATAAGTGAGACAGGCTGAGGTTTACGTATAAGGCAGGCTAGCTATTATTCACCTTCTCTCTTTTATCCACTAATGTGTATAAAACAAGGGAGGCCATGATCCCATTTAAAGTTCTTATTAAAGTTATTTACCAAGCAAGAGTAAATGTGGGAGACTTGAATTATTTCTACTAATAAATTACTTATAACATCACATAATTACTTATGGCATAGACCATGAGTGTGTATTTGAGATGTGGTTGGTGGAAAGGCATTAAAGGGGTTTCATGGGGCAATGAACTGATATCTGAGTGGTTCTGTATTCACCTCTCTTATAATTCGTGTTTTTCGGGTCAATCCTGGGCAAGGCAGTGAAGGTGGAACTGGTCATGGGTCTCCTCTCCCATCACCCAACACGGGTGACTCTGACAAATCTCACCCTACTCCTCATTCCACCAGGACTGACCTTCTCTGCTCTCAATTCTCTTTCTTCTCTCACTTAGGTTTTTCATCTCCTTGCACCTCAAAAAGAGAATGAAAGATTCCAATCCCAACAAACCCACTAGGCAATAATAGCAGTCCCTGTCCTGCAGAACACCTCCATTTTAAAAAAGGCAATCCCTTAACTCCAAAAGAAGGCACCCCTGAAGTTAGGTTACCAGTCACCAATGCTGCCCACTCAGGAAATACTATTTTGTACGAGTGGAATTAGGGTAGCTAGGAGGTCTTTCCCTGAGAAACCACAAATCACCTGAGTTAATCATCACCAGCCTGAGCCTCCAGCCTTGGAGTTGTCAAGTGCTCATGTATTCACATGATTTCTCTTCCTTCTGCAGCCTCTGGACCCACTGACCATCCCCTTTGCATGAGTAGTAGGCTTTGAGCCAGCAAAATGCTAAAGAGTGCTGTTTAGGCATTCATACATGCCTGATGATGTGCTTCTACACACGACAAACAATTGACCTGATGAAGTGTCTTCCTGAAGGACCCAAAAGACGCCAGAATTGGATCAAGCAGTAGGCAGACAGGAAATGTGGAGACAATGGCTATATAGAATAAGATAAATGACATACACTACCAAAGGCTTTGACAAAAATATCCTCATGGGAATGGGCATTTAACCATCTACTTGTCTTATTTGCTATTCAGGAACGTGGGGTGGTAAGTGGTGGGGTTAGACTACATTTAGAATTCAGATCTTTAAAGATGGTCTGCACTAAAGAAAAATGGAATAGTGGGTAATTGGCATTCTTGAAGGAATTCTAACTTTGTGCATCACTGTGTCTTGAAGGATTCGCTATATTTTTTAAGTTTGATATCTGTGTGAGGTAAGGGAAATACTCAGCCACCTAGAATCTCAGATCCATTAAAAGCTTACTGTTTTATGTAAGGGCCATGTTCTGGACTATAGATGGGAAAAGCCTTGAACTTCTGATGTATTGTGACATTTGGGGATTTTCAAACTCTGTTTCTAAGTTACACAACATAGCACTACTAAGAATCACCCATCAAACTAAAGATGCCCCAGGGACCACCAACTAATCAGAGAAGTGTCTCTTGACCACTAATTGCAGTTGCTAGAATTTATTCTGTTTAACTTTTCAAAAACTGAACAATGGTCCAAATAGTACCAGTTATCACAGGACCCCCCCAAAACAAGAAAAGAAACTAAAGGGAAATGATAATGAGTTTTTCTCTTATTTAGCAACAAGAGAAAAATTCCAAGAATTTATAACCAAAGTCTCCTCTTAATGAATTAAGTAAAGCAGGGTGGCTTTTAAAGGGGGATGCAAAGATGATGCTACTGGTTCAACCTAGGCTGATGGTCCCTGGGGTTTTCTTTTCTTTTCTTTTCTTTTTTTGAGACGGAGTCTCGCTCTGTTGCCCAGGCTGGAGTGCAGTGACGTGATCTCGGCTCACTGCAAGTTCTGCCTCCCAGGTTCACGCCATTCTCCTGCCTCAGCCTCCTGAGTAGCTGGTACTACAGGCACCCGCCACCACGCCCGGCTAATTTTTTGTATTTTTGGTAGAAACAGAGTTTCACCATGTTAACCAGGATGGTCTTGATTTCCTGACCTCGTGATACGCCCGCTTCGGCCTCCCAAAGTTGGTTTTCTAATAGCTGGAAAATAGTTGGTTTTCTAATAAGATATAAAATGTACAAAATGTGGCTGCTGCATTCTTTAAATAACAAATGTATGCGTAAAATCTTTTTTGAATCAAGTGACGTTACCAGACTCAGTTTGTGCATCTTTCTGGTTTTGCTCAATGGCTGTTGCCACTGGGGCCTCAGTTCCAAATACCACCACTTGTCCCATCCTCTTTTGTGGCACAGATTCTAGGGTGCCTTCGTAGGAGCAGCTGCAGCAGCCCCATTGCGACGGTCTGACCCAACCAAACCCATGAGGCTCTGGCTTACCTGGCAGGTGCCTGGATTGGCCAGGCAACATAATACCTGTGAGTGAGTTATTCTTCCATAGGAAAGGCTTGATCAATGAGAGACAGAAGACAAAAGGAAGCTAATTCCATGCCCTTCTTCCTAATCACCCAGTAGATGGTTCCAAAACGCAATGATACCTTACATATGGCCTTTTAAGAGATGTTGCCTTGTCAAAGCAACCCGTTACGTGTTTTGTTTTGTTTTGTTTTGTTTTTAAATAAAGCTGTGACCTTGGTTATATATCACCTCATACCATCATCCTTTGGTATGCACAGGGATACATCCTTTGGTATGCACTTGGTTCTTAGAATTCATTTGATTACCAGTATCCAAGGGATGCTCAAATCCTTTCTATAAAATGGTGTAATATTTGCATATAACCTATGTATAGTCTCCTGTGTACTTAAAATCATCTCTAGATTACTTATATTTAATACAATGTAAATGCTATGTAAATAGGTGTTATGGTATATATATTTATTTGTATTATTTTAATTATTTTGTTTTTTATTGTTTTTGTTTTCAAATATTTTCAATTGCAATTGGCTGAATCCATAGATGCAGAAGCTACGGACATAGGGGGCTGACCGTATTTGCTTTATTTCCCTGCTTCCTTTGTTTCTCTTTTCTTGCTGCCCTGAAATTGCAACCTCTAACAATGTGTTTACATGTAAGCTTTGCCTCAGATTCTGTTTTTAGGGATAAGACATTTATACTTTCTGTGTTCACTTTAAGTTTGAACTAAATACAACATGTTTTTCCCTTTAGTTTAGTTATCTACTTTTTAATCACTAGATTTCCTCAAGATGGGAATAAAGAGCTAGTCCATAGTATTAGTGAAAGGAAAGTCAGTCCAGGGATATTTAGATCTTCATTAACTCCATTACACCACCGTACGCAGTGCTTGTCAAATTCTGAAACTGATGTAGTAACTTGACGGAAAACAAGCTTGGTGTTCTTTTCCAGCAGGCAATTGGGGCCGTCTCTTTGAGATAGAGTAGGTATTGGCTTTCTCTTCTTATATTCCAAGAACACAAGCCCCCAAATAGGGATGCCCTGTAGGAGGCTGATAAATTTTGATGGAATAATGTAAAACCTTGTTTGCCCTTCTTCCTTAAATGCATGTGCTTTCTGAAGAAGTACAGTTTTAATTTCAATGATTTCAGTACAGTAAATATCACTAGATGCAACCCATATAAACAAGTTATTTGGAATTTCCAGTAATTTTATAGGTGTAAAGGAATCCTGAGACCAGTAAGTTAGTAGATCTCTTTAGGCCTAGCGTAGTATCTGGAACAAAGAAAAAAAGTCCTGTAGCTGACACTTCTGGTGCCCATGTCATAGCTCTTTAGCCTACCTTGCTTAGCTAATTACCATTTTATGGCAGTTCGCAATTTGCAAATAGCTGGTGAAAAGATCTACTGAGTTACCATATATTCCTCTGCTGGTATATCTTCTTGCTAATAAATCACATAAATTACTTTGAAAGCTTAGCTTTTCAATATTTGTATTTCTAATCTCCTCTACTATAAGACTTCATTGTTCTTGGTGCTATTTTTTTTTCCTTCCCAAATTACTGCTGACATAAATGTACCACACTTGTGTTCCATGACACACTGAGCTTAAAGATCATATATCCTATATCTACAGTGGAAAATTTAGTGTTTAGGGAAGAATGAAGAGAACTATTACTCGAATTGGAATTTGAGATTCCAATTCTATTTATGGGTATAATTTAAAAAGCTTAGATATCTTCCCCATAAGTTTTTTCTCCCTAAGATTTAGGTAAAAAGAATGGTACTTCAGTGTTTGACATGAATAATACCTAATTCTTATTTTCTTCTTTATTTATCTAATACATTAGTAGAAATGAAGTCAAATAGCACTAAAACTATATAGCAATGAGGTGTACCAAATGCTGAACTTGTTGACGTGTAAATCTGGCTAAGATATAGGACTCTAAGAATATATGGTATTAATTTGATTTAGCTTTACATTTTATAGAAATTGTCACAAAAATGTCTTTCATTTAATTCAAAGTTTTATGCTGGAAATAGTCGTGTTTCTAACATGTAAGTTCATAAGATGAGCTTACAACCCGGTCTGATTACCAATTGGAAAACTGTATCACAACTAAAAAGACAGACTTTTGTTCAATGGAAATTGGTCACTGCGGATCTCTCTCTCTACCTCCTCACTAGAGTAAATGCCTTCAGACAGGGACTCACAATTTTCCATTATGTCTCAGTAAGCTTCTTGGTATATTAATAGTGTTTGTGTCAAATTGCTTTCAGCTAAAAGTATCCAAGTATTGATCTAAAAGTGACACTCAATTGGGATGTACCTTTCTCAAGCTAAAGGTTGGTTAATGGATACAAAAGAACAGAATAGGCTGGGCACAGTGATTTATGCCTATAATCCTAGCACTTTGGGAGGCCAAGGTAGGAGGGTCACTTAAGGCCATGAGTTTGAGATCAGCCTAGGAAACATAATGAGACCCCATCTCCACAAAAAATAAATTTTAAAAATTTACCAAGTGTGGTGGCACACGCTAATTGTCTTAGCTACTCAGAAGGCTGAAGCAGAAAGATCACTTGAGCCCATGAGTTTGAGGCTGCAGTGAGCTAGGATTTTGCCACTGTACCCCAGACCATGTGACGGAGTGAGACTCTGTCTCTTAAAAAAAAAAGTATAGCTAGATAGGAGAAATAAGTTCTAGTGTCCATAACATTATAGGGTGATTATAATTAGCAACAATTTATTGGGTATTTTTAAATACTAGAAAAGCAGATTTTGAATGTCCTCAACACAAAGAAATAGCTGTTTGAGGTGATGGATATGCTAATTACCCTGATTTGATCATTACACATTGTATACATCAAAATATCACACTGTACTCTATAAATATGTACAATTATTATGTGTCAATTAAAATAGCAAAAAACAAAAAAACAAAACAAAACAAAAAAGAAACAAGAAATCTAGAGGTAACTGGCTTCAGTGTTGGTCTAGAAGCTCAACAATGTCTACACCTTTGCCATCCTGAGGTGTCAGGCATTAGGCTATCACACAGTGCTACAAGATGATGGCAGTAGCTCTAGTATCATATCCTCACATGACAAAGCCCAAGATCAGAAAAGAACTGGGTCTCTCTTACTAGTTAAGGAAACATTTCTCAAATTTTTCTTTATGTCTTTGTGGCCATAACTGGGTCATTTAGCCAACACTAGCTAGCTGCCAGGGAAACTGGGTAACTGAATGTCTGGTATGGCCAGCTTCTACTGAGGCAAGAAACAATGGGAGAGGTGAATGCCCACTGGACAGGCAACCTGCAGTGTAGGTCACAGAGGAGTATTGCTATTTGGAAAGGCAATGGGAATAGAAAGTCAAAAACAAAACTAGAATAGAGAATGGAAGAGCAACATAGATGGTGAACATGCTTAGGATGACAAGAGTCAAGTCAGACTATGACATATCCAGGTTCCCAAATCCTCAATAAATCTATGCACATTTGGGAATTTGGGTGAGATTTCATAAGATGATAGCAATTATGACAGGTATAACAAGTACCTAAGGAAGGTTATAAGAATGGCTGAAGATCCATGACTCCTCAGTGGACAGGAAAGAACCATACATTGATACTGAGTTACACTCAAGTTTTGAGGTCTTCTGGGAGAATGGGCAGATCCTTCAAGTGAGTAATCAAGAAGTTAGCATCTCCAGCATTCAATTAGAAGAAAAAAGTTTAGGAGTAGTCTGTTTTGCTGTGAAGTATATAGAAATGTTTATAGAAAAAATGAGAGTTACAGTTGGCAGTGGGAGCAGTTGAGAGAACAATTTATATAAAAAAAAAAGATGTGGCTTGAAGGGTGGGGCAAGAAACAGGCAGGCAGGAAGCTGGGATGAACAAATGGGCAAAAATCAATTTCCTGCAAGGTTTCTACTCCAGATGCTGGCAGAATGACAGGAATTCAAGAGAATGGGAAATCAGAGATAAAGAGGAAGATTATGGTTAGACTTAACCGGCTCTATAAATTATGGGTCTCTAGTGTCAAGTAAACCAATTTTAATTTTTTTAAAAAGAGGACTGATATTGAACAGACTCTAAGATTAAGGCAGCTGGGCCTCAGAAAGTGACAAGAATTGCAGCCTGGTAAACTGCCAGAGCTCTCCCATTTCTGTTTTTACATATTCAGATTATTTTTCTCTGCTCTCCTAGGCTATCGAGGGAATACAGCCACCCCACACTTAAGTTTCCATGAGATATTTTGAGCCATCCACTAACACACTGACTTAATTCCAAGTCCTTGGAGAGGATCTGATTGATCCTCTTCAGTTTAGGTGGAGTATACCCAGCCTCAACTAATGCCAGGAAGACACGCAGTTGTGTAGTATAAGTATGGCTTCCAGGGGTTCATCCCTAAAATGGGAAGAAAAGTCAGTTCCAAGAAAAAAGGGTATTATTATAAGCTGTGCAGACATCTCAGGTATACATATTACGGCAGCAGTCCCCAACGTTTTTGGCACCAGGGACCAGTTTTATGGAAGACCGTTTTCCATAGAGGGGATGGGGAATGGTTTCAGGATGAAACTGTTTCACCTCAGATCATCAGGCATTAGATTCTCATAAGGAGCATAAAACCTAGAGCCTCACATGTGCAGTTCACAATAGGGTTTGAGCTCCTATGAGAATCTAATGCCTCCACTGATCTGATAGGAGGTGGAGCTCAGGGAGTAATGCTGTCTTGCTGCTTACCTACTCCTGTACAGCCCGGTTCTTAACAGACCATGGACTGGTACTGGCCTGCTGCCTGGGAGTTGGGGCCCCCTGTATTATTAGCACTGAACACAGAAGGATTTGGTGTAGGACGACTTGGTACCACTCTGGTCTTCAGGAATCTCTGGTGATAGCCAAAGTCAGAGGTAGGACTTGAGTTTATCCTAGACTCACATTGTATCTCACATTTCCTCCTACCCTGCTAGTGGATTCCCTGGAAGGAGAAGCAGATCATAGAAAGCCAAGGCCAGCTCCCAGGAGTTTGTCACATATGTCATGTAGGAGAAGGCATTGGACTGAGAGAGATGCAGAGAGGCTGGAAGGAAGGGAAGACACACACAAACATCAAAAACAGAGAGGATACTGGCTCCTTTTCCAAAAGGATTTCCAGTTGGGTGGTCCTGCTATGCAGGAAAAGAGTGTATAGATTTCACTGCAAGGATCACAAAATATGCTACAGGAAGGAAATGGTGATTGGGAAGTGGCCATTAGCTGACTTCATAATTTCAAGGTATCTTTTTGTAAATGCCATAGGAGAAAACATCTAAAAGATGTTTTCTTAAAACTTTACATTTTAAAACTTTAAACACCTTAGAACAGCTGATTATCCAGATCTGTTAGGATAGCATGAAACAGTGAAAAGAATTCTGGATTTGAAATGAAAAGCCAGAACTGGAATTCTGGCTGTACACTTCAGCTGAGTCACCTTGAGCAAGCTCTTACTCCTTTTTTAATGAATAAGGAAACTAATTGCAGAGACATTGAGATTTTTTTTGACTGGACTTTACAAGGCTGTGAGGATCCATTGAATTGGCAAAAAGAGCAGATGGGAAACAGCTGAGCTCAACATGTATGTTAGTAATTATCCAGAAATTGGAGGACAAATGTTCATATAATGGACCAAAGGGGAAGACTCTTACTTTAGCGAATAGTCAGTCTTTTAGCAAGTGAATGCCTTGGGACTGGGGGAATAGAGCTGGACGGTGAGTACTGAATGTGCAGTCTTGTTCAGGCCACGTGTCAGCTTGGAAACTTTGTCTTATAAGAAAACTCTTCCTGGGCCAGGCGCGGTGGCTCACACCTGTAATTTCAGCACTTTGGGCAGCTGAGGTGGGCGGATCATGAGGTCAGGAGATCAAGACTATCCTGGCCAAATGGTGAAACCCTGTCTCTACTAAAAATACAAAAAAAAAAAAAGAAAAAAACATAGCCAGGTGTGGTGGCAGGTGCCTGTAGTCCCAGCTACTCGGGAGGCTGAGGCAGAAGAATGGCATGAACCCAGGAGGCAGAGCAGCGAGCCGAGATTGTGCCACTGCACTCCAGCCTGGGCGACAGAGCGAGATTCTGTCTCAAAAAAAAATAAAAAAAAGAAAGAAAACTCTTCCTTAATCATCAAGTAGGCTTCTTTGCAGGAATTTTGGAGGCATAAAACCAGACAGAAACACTTGCAAATGTGTGTAATATAGTTAGGGGGTCAACTTGGTTTAAAGTCTAAGGACCTTACAGAGCACCCTGTTGGTGTGGGTATAGAGAATTCTCTTCCAAAGTTTGGATTTGTTGGAGTGGGGAGGGGTGTTGGGGAAGGGTACAAAAGTCCTTACTCAATGTCCTGTATCAGTTGTGCTCGGAAGCCTGTGGGTGAGGGTGATGTCCTAGAAATGAGTGGCTGGGGACTTTTTGTTTGGGCATACATCTGTTTGATCTAGAGGTCAGCAGGGCCACAACAGGAAGATCCAAGTACACACAAGCTTGCAGCCTGCAAGACAGTTTTGCAGAGGGAAATCTACTGGCAAGTTTTCAGCTCTTCCAGGAGCTAGGTGGCTTTCTTCAGGAAAGCTCTTTGAGCCCTCTCTGGATGAAGGTACCTATGTTTCTTAAGCTTTCATTTTATATTTATGGTCAAGGATCTCAGGATCCTTGTTTAAAAGAGATGGCTGAGCCAGATAGAGCTTGAAACATCCTTAGGCCAACAGTGCATTCTGTGGTTCTCTGACTAGCCCACTGGCCAGAAATAGAGTCTTCTTTTAGAGTATCTATCAGAAACAAGTCCTATAGGACTATGGAGCGCTTCTAGCAGAACTCTAGGATGTTCTCACCCTTCAGTTTAGTTTATTTCTAATACACCAAGTGGTAAGGACATGAGTGAAAGATACTGTTCACACCAGGATGGTTTTGGATCATCTAACTATTTGACAGAGATAGGTCCATAAGTGCAATCTTGCACTGTTTATTTTAAAGAGGAAAAAGGCAGGAAGGATTAAGACAGGAGGAGAATTGGGGAAGAAAGGATATTATGTTTAGAATAAAGACTTAAAAATCCACAATGAGCCAAAAGGGGAATCCCACTCTTTTTGCATGAACCTAGTTCCTCTTTTACATATTTGGGAGGACAGTATAATCAGCTTAGGAGACTGAGCAACTTCAAGGCATTTGGAAGTCCCCTCTAACCCCCATTTCAAAAGGAGGTTCTTAATTTAATTCAAAGTCCTGACCACAAATGTGCTGAATCAGACCCTGGATGCCTTCTGTCTGCCAGCAGCAGGAATGGGACTCTTGAAGGTACCAGTTAGCAGGAAGCCTAATTCACTTTCTGGTAAGAAAAACAAAGGGAATGACCCTAAATTTTGGATTATACAAGTCTGCTCAGATGATGGTCTGTCAACTGCTGGTTGTACAGTCATCCTTGTGCCTCAATCATTGCCACCTCTTCCCCAATCACGGGAGTCACATCCTCATCAAAAAGAACACATGTTAAACACCAAAACACAGATGCAATGCAGTCAGACTGAAAGTTTCTACAAGGAATCTTGCTTAAATCACTAAATATTAAGGATTTAATTTATATTCCATAGCCATGGTATCTACCCCATATATTATCATCCTAAGCATTGTCTATATGCACAAAGACTTATGGAGAACAGCAGATAAGTAAATGTGCTTCTAGCTTATTGGAGAATTAGAATTAGTTTCACAGAGTAGGAAAGTCTGAAAAGGAAAGTTGATTGGCAGCACCAAGGCAACTCGGAAAGGACTCAGTGGTTGGCATGTGGACTCATCGAAACATAAGAGGACTCATCTGGGAGCAACTGCATATTACTGATACAAGGGCAAAAACCCTTATTATTTGGGGAGACAAACACAACTCATAAGTTAACCAGGGTACAAGTGACCCCAAAATATTAAACAATGAAAAGAGTGGCAAAGAGATCTTGATTTCCTACTGGGGTAGCTGATATCAGATTTTTACCCATGTGTTCCTGATTGTTCTTTATTATCTACATTAAGGAGCATCCTTGTGTTTGTCCTCTCTTGCCCATAGAAACATCTTTTTTTTTTTTTTTTTTTTTTTTTTTTTTTTTTTTTGGTAGCAATCTCCATAGTCCCTCGGAGTAAGGCCTCCCGGAGTCACCTGACCTCACTCCCCATCATGGTCATTATACCCACCTTGTTCTGAAGATTCTTGGTTCCTGCTCTTCTGGGATACCATTACCCACATTTCTTTCAGAAAGCACAATTCCATAATGACATCTCCTACTGTCAGGTCCCACTCACAGAGGACAGCTTGTTGTCAACGCAGGTGTCCCACCACCAGCACATTCATTATTGCCTTGGTAAAAAGAGTGTCCTCCAGGCCCTTCGGGGGAACATGATCAGCTGTATAAAGTTGGTTGTGGTCTCAGGTCGTATGCGGTAGATCCATATTAGCACAATCCCCTGCTCAATAGCCTGTCTAGGCAGCTCTGGTGTCTCTACTTCATTTAATATGGGATATCACTTTTGCCAAGCTTCCAAAAGTCATCCCAGCACTATCACTTAGGGTCTTTTCCAGGGCATTAAATCCTATGTCCAGGGGGAGTGCTCTCATTTTAACAAATACCCCCACATCCAGATTTATATTCCTCCCCAGCTGGCCCAGCACCCTTGAGATCCATTTCCAGGTTCTCTCCTGCCTGAATGTTAGCCAGGTTCTGTAACTCCTATGGCGTCCTCACCTGCCTCGACAGGCCTGGCACTTCCCCAAGAAGGTTCTGCTGAGATTTGACCCTAACTATGGGTCTGGTGGACAGGAGATGAGGTGGGGGCACCTAACCTCACTCTTGCACTGAGGAAGGCAAATGTCTTATAAGATGTATGTCTCATGTGAAGCTTCTGCATAGTCTTCAAAGAAGAAAGGGAGCTCTATATTCCAACAAGGGGTGTGAGTTACTTTTGCAAGCCTAAAGGGATTAGAGGGATCAGGAGATTCAAGGTTCTCAAGTCCCTCTCCCCAGATATTCCCAATATCAGAACTTTAGTGCAGAATTCTCAGCTAGGCTGGCAATCCAGCCTTCTCTAAAATTCTGTCTGTATTCAAGTTAACTCCTGTGCCTAATCTTTGGCTGTAGGTCCAAGGATGCAGCACATGAACCATCTAGGGTACAAAGTTTAAGGAAGGGCCCATCCTCACAGTCACACACATTACTGACCATGCACTGTCATAACTCTGGGCCTAAGTGCCTCCTAAAATTTTGTGCACTAGATGCCTCATTTTTCTCAGTCTAGTTCTAATCCTATTCAACTATGTCTGGCCTCCAGCTGCAGACATATGGGTCTGTTCAAATGTTGTCAAAGAGGGCATGTGATTCTTGCATCTTTCTTTAAATCATTGGTTATTACATCCTAGTCTATCATTTTCTTTTCTTTTTAATAAGTCAATGGCACTTAGCAGCTATAATGATTGTGGAATGAGTGTCTGTCACTCTTTCCCCAACACCTCTGAAATGCCCGGGTCACTGCACCAACTACAGCTTCCACTTCCACCTGTATGTTAGGTCTCTATCATATTCCTATATCAAATCACCCTTTATGCCCTGAAAAAACCATTTATATCCTGGAGGATAATGGTAAACCTAACCAAGCTATTGTGCCAGATACGATATTCTTACTAGAACAGATCAATTGTTCCAGCTGGTATGTTGCACTAGGCTTGTGTTTATTGATTCATTGCATGCTTTTCAATTCTCAACAGAAAGGAAGATCAGGGTAGTTTGAATTCACTTGGAATGAGAAGAATTGTGCATACTGGATCTTGACCCATACTCCCTGTCACAATATATCTGAAGAAATCTTGATTGGTCATTCCATAACATCACACTGATCCACTAAACTGATGACATCAGGTTAATTAGACTTGAAGAGCAGGGAATGGTAAGTACCCAGGACAGACTGAAACATAGGCACATTAGGATGGTGAGAGAGAGACTCTACAAGAGATCAGGTCCCTACCACATCAATTAAGTCTTTAGGGATCCAGTGGTCTGGAGCATGCTGGCATATCCTCTCCTCATACCACCAAGAAAGATGCAGAGCACTTGGTAGGCCTCTGTGGATTTCCAAGAAGCCACACTTGGGAATATTACTCTGACTCATTTGTTGGGAGATGCAGAAAGCTACATTCCATGGAAGGAACAAGAGAAAGAGAGGGCTCCACAGCAAATTTAGGGCATGGCCCTTCATTCTATTGTCATGAGAGGAAGGTTGGTTCCAATATAAGGAAGACTAAAAGTATCAGCGAGTCAATATTCTCAGGAGTAACCCTCAACCAACAAAGAATCGTAGTTTATGAATAAATACCCATTTCCTTGCTCCTCGATAATAGAGTGTGTTCCACATGGTCCTTTAAGGTTCTCCAGGGGGATGGAGCCACATTTGCCCATTGTAGTAACTTACTAATTAAAGTACTTTTTTGGTCTTCCTCTCTTCTCTGTCTCACCTTCTCTCTCTTCACTATGCTGCCCAGATCACCACCAAAATAAACTAGAGCATCCAAATCCTTGTCTCATGGTCTGCTTTCAGGGAAACCCAATATAAGACAAGGTTCACCGTGGCTGGAATTGAGAGAGGGAGGGAGAAATGAAATGACAGGAAGTTGAGAAGCAGGTAAGGATCCAATCATGTGGAGTTTTATAGTATACAATAAGTTTGTATTTAATTCTAAAGGCAATGGGAAGTCAATGACATGTCCTAATTAGAGAAATTGAATGAATAAATTTAAGTTTCTAACATAATATTATGATGGCCACTTTGAAAAGAATTATTTGAGAGGAATAGTAATGGATTCAAAGAGAACAGTTAGGGAGTAATAAGGGTGCTTAGGTGATAAAGGTTACAGTGAGAGAAAGAAATGGGCTAATTCCAGATATATTTGAGTGAGAACCTACAGGACTTGCTAATAAATTGGTTATGAGGACCAGCGGAAAATTATGATGCCATTTTCTGAAATGGAAAGGATGGGATTAAGGCATGCTTCAAATTTCAGATAAAATATTTCTTTATTTTTTATCCTTTCTGCCTTGTAAGATCTAGGATCCAGGTACTTTTCAACAGGTTGGGTAGGTGGGATATAAGACCTCTGTGAATACTGATAAAATTATTTTCACAAGTTGTAAGGGTAAATAGGCTAGAGGCAAATATATTTTAATTCTGTTTCTGTCATATTCATATTTTAGATATGACAGCTAGAACTTGCCTTTCCCAAGTTAATTTTTTTTTTCTTTGAGATGGAGTCTCGCTCTGTTGCCCAGGCTGGAGTGCAGTGGTGGGATCTCAGCTCACCGCAAGCTCCGCCTCCCGGGTTTATGCCATTCTCCTGCCTCAGCCTCTCGAGTAGCTGGGACTATAGGCACCTGCCACCATGCCTGGCTAATTTTTTGTATTTTTAGTAGAGACGGGGTTTCACCATGTTAGCCAGGATGGTCTCAATCTCCTGACCTTGTGATCCGCCCATCTTGGCCTCCCAAAGTGCTGGGATTCCCAGGTTCATTTTATTATATAATATACAGTTTTCTAAAGACAAAAACATTCAGTTGCAATTTGTAAGTATCTTTACTCCTAGCCAAATTACATCACACAGGGTGCTGGAAGTGCATATTCTTAAAAGGAAGAAGTAATTACAAATTGAGCCATGTTCTCCTCATGCAGGAGAGGAAATGGTCAGCTTCCTGGGAAGCTATCTGAGGGAGAGAACAGATGGTTTATTCATTACGAACCCTGCAGGGCAGGGGAACACTGGAGAACAGTCCAGAAGACACTGCTTTCTAGACAAAACACAGAAACATTTCAGAGTCTGCCTCCCCAGCCAGCTCTTGGAACTTCCCATTCCATGGACCCATGCTGCCCTGACTTCATGCAAGGAAGGAATAGCTCCCTTTGAAACACTAGGGAAAACAGCAGTCCTGCTGGCATTAGCTGTAGGCCAGAAATCACTAAATACTTATATTAAACAAGGGTAGAAATTCTAAACGCTTAGACTTAGGAATTGTGAGCCTTACAGGAAGTTTAGCTCATAGAAACCTGTCTATAGACATTCACAGTGTAACTTTCATTTCTTTAGATCGCATCAAACATGACAAAGTTGAGAGAGGAGTCCACTTCAGCAGGACAACCCCTAGTGAGCTAGGGCACTACAATTATAGTCCCTTTCAAGGTGTCTTCACTGTGTGTGGTGCAGAATGGTTAACATCGATCTACTGCATGACTTGGAAGAGGCTCAAACATCTCCTAAAGCCAAACATTTATTCTTACAGAGTAGACTCTATATGCCTATTGAAAATCAGATTGTTTTAAATGCAACCTAACTTCTGCCCCCAATGGGATTAGTGTGCCATATAGCTCACAGTACCATCAGTCATCATTATAACTCTATTCTTCCACTTCTTCCTTGTTTTTTTTTTTTTTTTTTTTTGATGGAGTTTCACTTTTGTTGGCCAGGCTGGAGTGCAATGACACGATCTCTGCTCACTGCAACTTCTGCCTCCCAGATTCAAGTGACTGTCCTGCCTCAGCCTCCTGAGTAGCTGGGATTATAGGCATCTGCCACCATGCCCGGTTAATTTTTGTATTTTTAGTAGAGGGGGTTTTGCCATGTTGGTCAGGCTGGTCTCAAACTCCTGACCTCAGGTGATCCATCCTCCTTGGCCTCCCAAACTGTTGGGATTACAGGAGTGAGCCACCATGCCTGGCCTATTCTTCTACACTTTTTTTTTTTTTTTGAGAGGGAGTCTCGCTGTGTTGCCCAGGCTGGAGTGCACTGGCTCGATCTCGGCTCACTGCAAGCTCCACCTCCCGGGTTCACGCCATTCTCCTGCTTCAGCCTCCCTAGCAGCTGGGACTACAGGCACCTGCCACCATGCCCAGATAATATTTATGTATTTTTAGTACAGACAGGGTTTCACCGTGTTAGCCAGGATGGTCTTGATCTCCTGACCTCATGATCCACCCGCCTCGGCCTCCCAAAGTGCTCGGATTACAGGTGTGAGCCACCACGCCCGGCCCTCTTCTACTTCTTAAATGAGTGTTAGAGCCCACATTTTCTAGAACTGGACCAGTCACAGAACCATATGCCCACTGTTAACAACCGCAAAAGGTAGCACAAACTCTGAATTTCTACTTAATTTTATCTTGAGACATATGACACTGCTAGGCATAGTTAGGGGCATGAAGAGGATGTCATTTCCACCCTATGTGCTCCTGAGACACCTCTGAGCTGGTCTTCAGCTGCAGTGGTAGCCTCCTACTTTAAGCATCCATCTGAACTTCTCCACTTGAAGATTTCCTCTGGTGCTACACATGCTTGCTTCATTTGTAGACAGAGAAGCCTGCAAGAGCCAGGGATTTAATGCACCCAGAGGTAACCCTCAACCAATAATGGATGGGAGTAAGTAGAGAAACAGTCCATCTTCCCCATCTCTTGGTAAGGCAATTCTGAGGGATATCCTTAGCAGATGCTTAGAAAGTCCCAGTGGGAATTAAACTTTAGTTGCCCTCAACAGTATCCTTCTCAACATGCACTGTATTGTCTTTCATTCCATGGTAGACAAGGAGATGCACCATACAGATCCAAGGAATGTGATCAGCTGCCCCAGCTGTCAGCTCCCTCAGGGTCTGCCTGAGTTGAGAGTTGCCTTACCCGAGGTAATGCCCTTCCTGGGCAGCCCTCATCTGGTGACAACATGAGATGAGGGTACAAAGGTGTCGTCATTTTGGCCCCATGCAGGATGGTGCTGATGGGGAATACTTGCCCCAGGGTGGACTGCCAGGTTGGCCAAGGTTGTGTCAGCGCTGTGTCATGGTTTGACTGCCCAATCCTCCATCTTCCTCCCTCCTTTCACAGATGCGAATCCCTAGAAAACATCTTGCACCCTAAAGTCTGCATAGCACCTGCTGCTTCTGGAAAAAATCAATCTGTATCAACTTACCCATTTCACTCTCCCAACTCCCTCACTTGTGCCAACTGGGACCATAAATCAACCTCCTACACACAACTCCAACTTTTTGGAAGGGACTCAAACTAGGAAATGAGAAAGAGAGCAGTCCTTCTTTCACTCCTAATTTTCCCTTCCTTGTAGAGGTAGCTCCAGTAACTAAAATAGTCTTGGCTTTTCTCTCCCCACCCATTCTCTCCTCCCTGAAAGAGTAAACTGGGTATGTGTACCCCAGCTTGTTCCTCTCTGCTTTCAGGAGAGGGGCTGCACACAGGAATCGCGTGTTCTTCGCCATTTCTGCATGCTGTCAGTTTTCCATAGACAATGCATGATTTAGAGTGTCCTATAGTGGTCAGTGTTACTGGACTGGCCGTCTACCTGTCTAGTGCTATATGGCTTAGTTTTGAGAAACCTACCTGTCTGCAGATATAAGTCACATTCTCCAATGTCTGGTTTATCAGTAGGAAACATGCTACATTAGCCACCATCTGCTGACTTTTGTTCTGTGGCTATATTGTTTAAGGACTCAGGCAAGAAAGAAAATGATTATTTATGAGGTTCCACCAAACCTCTTTACTCACTTTAAGAGCAAGCTCTAGCTGTGTTGTGAGGTCATCGGGGTTGTAATCAGGCAAGGAGAATGTGGTGGTCATGGAAATATCCCACTCAGATGTCCCATCTAGAAACCAGCTGCGGGGAGCATAGCTGACCAGCAACCTCAGTGCTGCTCTTTTGGATCTACCATGGCATTCACTGATCAGTGGGAGCCCAGGCAATGATAGCACACAGCAGGAGTGCTAAAGCTAGACTCATTCTGCCTGCCTGATGAAGGTTTCATCCCACAGGCAGCTTTGCCTCAGGGACTCCTCATCAGCCGGGTCAGGACTTTGTCAAACTGCACTGTGATATGAGGCTCTTCCTGCCCAAAACTTCTTCCTTCCCTCTGTCCTTTCACATGTATCAGATCAGCATGATGGTTTGAAGGCTCTCCCTACCTTCAACTGCTCCTTCCTCCTCTATATTTCTTTTTTTTTTTTTTTTTGAGGCGGAGTCTCGCTCTGTCGCCCAGACTGGAGTGCAGTGGCACAATCTCGGCTCACTGCAAGCTCCGCCTCCCGGGTTCACGCCATTCTCCTGCCTCAGCCTCCCGAGTAGCTGGGACTACAGGCGTCCGCCACCTCGCCCGGCTAGTTTTTTGTATTTTAGTAGAGACGGGGTTTCACCATGTTAGCCAGGATGGTCTCGATCTCCTGACCTCGTGATCCGCCCGTCTCGGCCTCCCAAAGTGCTGGGATTACAGGCTTGAGCCACCGCGCCCGGCCCCTCCTCTATATTTCAAAGGCATCTCCCCAAATCATGCATGTCTAATCCATCCTGGTGTCTGATAATTAAAGAAAAAAGAACCTGAACCAACACAGTAATTGCCCAAAGAGGAAGAATGGAGGAGTGTCAGGGTTTGGCTTTCTCCTGGGTGTTGGAACCCCACTTGGGATGACTCATTTGTAAAGTGATACAGAATCCTAGCACTCATGTCTTAGTTGCAGGACTTTTCCATGTAATTATTGTACATTTTGTGAAAAAACTAAAGAGTTTTAATTAAAGGCCTACGTCCCTCACTTTCCAAGGACCTCCAGAGCCACTTTGATCAGGTCTTGAACAAGGCAATTACCATGTTGAGCCATTTTTATAGACCTGATTAACTAGAATCTGAACTTTCTTTCCTCCACACAGAAGCCCTACAGCTTCTTTCAGCCATTTCTAACTGGAGTAGTACCAACTTCTCATGATAAACAGACCTTTTCTGAAAACAGTGCCAAACTTTTAGCACATTATTCTTGGCTCATATTGTCCATACCCCCGCAAAAGGGAAGGAAACTTGTGTAACTGAAAGTATAAGGACCTTCAATTATATAACAGTTAGGAAAGGGAAATAGGCTTGAGCTCTAGCTGTCTCATTCACAGCTGAGTGATGACCAGGAGACCACTTATTCAGAGGCTTAATTTCCTATTCTGGAAAATGAGAAGACCTCCCAGGGCTTTTTGTAAATGTGTGAAGAATACAAATGTACTTCATAAATTGTGGAACAGAGAGGTTGTACAACAGTGAGGAGTGGGACAGATCTGGTCTACAGATGTGTTGGGTTTAGCCCACAGAGAATTTCTTTCTTTAATCTGAAAATTTCACAGAAAATGTGGCTTTCTGGCTTCTTTCAAAAAATCCTCGTTGCAGCAATTCAATGGTGAGAAATAGCAGCTGCCCCCAAGGAGTATGTTTCTTCCAGTTCCCAATGGTCCCCATAACTCACAGCCTCACTCACTGAGACGTCACTTACTCACATTACTTGGTGGGCTCCAGTAGGTATGAGTTTGGGACCCATGGGGTAGAACATGATGAACGTTTCATCACCTGTGAGGGGACAATCAGATTCTACTGGACAAGATCCAGAGAAGACAGTCTGTCACCACTCAAGATGTGGATGTCACAGTAAGGTAACACTTAAGTGGCACCTGATGGATCCTGCCTGACCATGAGTCCTTTCATCAGTCCAAGAATACACACGGTATAGGATTGTGATGTTGTGTTTTATAATTATATACTTTGGTTGTCATCCTTGTTCTTGGCACAGAGCACTTATGACCCTTGTAAGGAGATGTAGGCCCACCATACCTGAAAGCATTTCAATGTACAACTTCCCAGAGCTGCAAGAATGTTCCACCATCATGCCATTGTGCTCCAGGAGTTACAAGGGTTCCTTGTAGATTCTGGATATTAGTCCTTTGTCAGATGCACAGTTTGCAAATATTTTCTCCCATTCTTCAGGTTTCTGTTCACTCTGTTATTTATTTTACCAGGCAGAAGCTTTTTAATTAAGTCCCATTTGTCTACTTTTGAATGGAATAATAGACATTGGATATTTGAAAGGATGGGAAGATGCAGGGAAGGGATGAGAAACTACTTAATAAGTACAATGTATACTGTGGGTGACGACTGCACTTAAAGCCCAGACTTCACCACTGCACAATATATCCAAGTAACAAAACTGCACTTGTACCCCCTAAATATATTCTTTAAGAAAAAAAGAACTTGGAAATTCTTGTTTCAGGGTTCATGAGTATAGATTTGTTAGATTTGTTTGTATTTGAAATGATTGTAATTCAGACAAAAACTACTCCCAAAGAGAAACAAGAATTATTGCTGTATCTCTTAAGCTTCCCAGACCTGTGCCTTAGTTTGGGTTCTCTGAGAACCCAAGACAAGAACTCAAGTGATTTACCTGAAAGATAGAGGGAACTCTGTTAGGAGAGTGGGAAAGGGAGACAGGGAAGTAAAGTAGCCAATAAAGCACATTTTATCAAGTCACCTACCATTGCCAGCAACTGGAGCATCATTCCAAGGAGAGTCTGTGCTCTGGTGGTGATCATAGTTTACAGTTCACTGGGACCCTGTGTTACCAGTACCAGGCAAGAGTGTTTCTAGTTTGGAGACCAGGACCTCTAACCTTGCAGAGTCCATATTTGTGCTGATGAAAAGCACAATGTTCCTTTAGTGAGATATTGGAGATAATGATGAGTAAAGCCACTCCTGCTTCCAATCCTTGCTTCTTGGTCCAAATGTGCTCCCCGTTGGAGTCACAGTACCATTGATAGCTCTCTCAATAGTTCATGAAGTACATTCTGGAGAAAGACACTCCACATGAACTGCAGCTTCAGCATCAGCTCTGCCTTCAGCAGGCCTTTCCAAAGCTCTGTGGGACCAACACTTTTAAATGGTGTGGTTTGTGATATGATCAAGGGATCCCATGTTCAGGGGTCCATGACCATGCCTCCTTCACTGTAATAAGAGGCCTTGGTCAGATGCTGTATCGTATGAATTAGGCATTTTATAATCCCCTGAATAGTGGTGCTGAATGACGTGCTAAGGGCAAAAAAGGCAAACCCATGATAGGAATGTCTACTCCTATGAGAATGATTCACTAGTCTTTCTGGAATGGAAGGGTTTTAGTTAATTTGGTTCTAAGTGGCTCAGAAAAGTAGCACAATATCAGGGACTCAGTATTGGTCTCTGTTGCTAACAGGTTGGATATCTAGAAGCAGCAGTAACTAGATTGTTCTTGATAAGTCTGAGTCCACATTGTTGGGCCCATGCATGGCCTCCAACTCTGCCACTGTGGTCCTGCTTTTTGTATGCAACACATGCCATTTCTGGGGTGGCAGACGACAAAGGTTAGCAAACAAGAACTGGCAGAGTCATTTGGCTCAATCTGGAGATAGGGTGAGGGATTATGACTTTATTGGAGTACTTACTCTCAGCCCTTTTGCCCATTCTTTTTTCTCATTAAAGTATTAATCGATAACCTCAATTTCTCATATATTTCTACAAATGCTGTGTTCTGTTACACCCCTTCGTAACTATCTGCAGGTATGCCAGATGGCTGGCTGCCATTCCAACCTTAGCTGGCATTATGATAATCATGACACTCAGGCTTCTGGTGATTGAGGGCTGCCACCTGGCCTTTTTGGCTTCAGGGACCCCACCACCCCATTGTTAGCAATTTGGCAAGATCCGTAACTGCACTTCCTACTATCTGTAACTGGCCTGCTGAGGAGAGTGACTGCTGAACTTCTCGATGCTGATTCCTGGCATGCCAGTGCATTCTTAATGGCCTTGGCAGATGGGTGTCTTGTGTGTTTCCCACAGAACATAATCCCATGGTGCATCTTTAGTCATCATGAAATATATTTAATCCGGTATGCCTGAGTCCTTGGGCTTTTTAGTTTCTCCCCTACTGTCATTGCAAAGGAGTTTCAGTTTGGCTTAGCATGGGCCCTTGCATTTTCTAGGCTTCTAGGGGCCCTTATAACAGTAAGTGTGCCTGAAACCCTGAGGTCTTTACCAGGGCGTTAAATCCGGTATGCTGAAGGAGTATCCTCAAATCAACAAACTCTCCCTCTCCTTGTCTTATGTGCTGGCTCCCCTTAATCTAGACACTCAAAATCCAAATCCATGGTTATTCTCCTGGACTCTGCCAGTTCATGCAGTTCTTGCAGTTTATTTGGGAGTAAGCTGTCTTACCTGATCAAGCCCACTATGTCCATGGCTGGTTATGCTATGACTTCACACCAGCTGTCAGCCTGGCTATCAGGAGAACAGGTAGGCGGCTGATCATGAGGTAGAGCCCCTATCACCTTATGGAGAAGAGGCCACTGAAGGGGGGAAGCAGAGGTGTATTAGGGTCCTCCAGAGAGACAGACCAATAGGATAGATGGGTAGGTGGATAGATGGACGAATGGATAGATAGATTTATTGAGGAAATGGGCTCACTTGGTTATGGTGGCTGGGAAGTCCCATACAGGCCATCTGCAAGCTGGAGATATACTAGGATGTTGGTTGTGTTGCTCAGTCCCAGTGTGAAGACTTCAGAACCAGGGAAGCTGATGGTGTAACTTTCTTTTCTTTTTTTTTTTTTTGAGACGGAGTCTCTGTCGCGGAGGCTGGAGTACAGTGGCGTGATCTTGGCTCACTGCAAGCTCCGCTTCCCGGGTTCACGCAATTCTCCTGACTCGTGTTCCCGAGTAGCTGGGACTACAGGCACCCACCACCACGCCCGGCTCATTTTTTTTTTTTTTTTTTTTTTTTTTTTTTTTTTTTTTTTTTTTTTTTTTTTTTGTATTTTTAGTAGAGATAGGGTTGCACCGTGTTAGCCAGGATGGTCTCCATCTCCTGACATCATGATCTGCCCATCTCGGCCTCCCAAAGTGCTGGGATTACAGGCGTGAGCCACCGCGCCCGGCCCTGATGGTGTAACTTTCAGTCCACATCTGAATGCTTGAGAAATGGGGAACCTGGAGTCCAAAGGCTAGAGAACCTAGTGTTCTGGTCTACAAGGGCAGGAGAAGGAGGGTGTCCCAATTCCAGAAACAAGAGGGTAAATTCATCTTTCCTCTGCCTTTTTGTTCTATCCAGGCCCTTAGCTGATTGAATGGTACCTGCCCACCATGGATGAGACTGGGACTTCCTGAGTCCACTGATTCAAATGCCAACATCTTTCAGAGATACCCTCACAGACATACCCAGAAATAATGCTTTACCAGCTATCTTGGTATCCTTTAATTCAGTTGACACCTAAAATTAGCCATCACAAGGAATAAGAGGTGACTATTTCTTAATAGGGGAGGGAAGGATGGGCCACATCTGCAGTATTTAAGGGTTCAGAGGAGTATGGAGAATCACATAGTTCCATCTCATATTAAGCATCCCAGTTTGTCAACCAGGGTTCGCACCTTGGTACAACAGCCTTCCTCAGTTAAGAATTCCGTCAGCTTTATATCTTGACAACTCTATTAAATCAAGGTTTGGGTCTTCCACTTCTTTTGTTCTTTCACTTCAGGAGATAAGGACTTTTTGGAAACTTCTAAAGGAGCCCTCTGGCCTTCACACTTAGTTTTTCATTGTTAACAACCTCATCTTTTTTTGTTATCTCTCTCTAGTGGGTCAATGCAATTTAGTGCCAGTCAACCAATTGTATTGCCCTGCTCTGCATTTTCCTGCAAACCAACTCACACCTGCTTCTCAAGTGGCTAAATGATTGTTCTTGCCAGGGTGTTCCCCTCTACTAGAACATTCTCTCAAATCAGCCTAGGGAATATTTTAGCAATTGGGCTGCCACTTTCACAAGTTTGCTGGTGAGCAAACTTCCTGACAGAGGCCAGATAGTATTTTTTGGCTCTGTGGACCAGTCTTTGTAGCAACTACTCAACTTTCTTGTACTGCAAAAGCAGCCATAGGCAATACATAAATGAATGGATATGACTGTGTTCCAACAATTTTTTAAAAACAAGTGGTTGTATAATTCAAATGGTATGACCTTCTGGGAAAGATAAAATTATGGAGACAATAAAAAGACTAGTGGTTGATAGATTCAGGGATGAATAGGTAGAACTCAGGTTCATTTTAAGGCAGTGAAATTATTCTGTATGATACTATAATAGAGGATACATGATACATTTGTCAAAACTCATAGAATGCAACACAAAAATGTACCATAAACTATGGACTTTTGAGGCTTTTAATTTCCATTTTTATTTTAGATTCAGGGGGTACCTGTGCAGGGTTTGTTACAAGGGTATATTGTGTGATGCTGAGGTTTAGGCTTCTAATAAACCTGTCACCCAGGTAGTTAACATAGTATTTGTTATGTTATAACAATAACATATAACATAACATACAAAGTTTTTCAGTCCTTGCCCTACTCCCTCCTTTTGGAATCCCTAGTATCTATTGTTCCCATCTGTATGTCCATGTGAACCCCCAATTTAACTTCCACTTATAAGTGAGAACATGTGACACTTGGTTTTCTGTTTCTGTGTTAATTCACTTAGGATAACAGCCTCAGACTGCATCTATGTTCTGCAAAGGACATGATCTTGTTCTTTTTATGGCTGCATAGTATTCCATGATGTATATGTACCACATTTTCTTTATCCAATCCACCATTGATGAGCACCTGGCTTGGTTCCATCTCTTTGCTATTGTGAATGGTGCTATGATGAACATACAATTGCATGTGTCTTTTTGGTAAAATGATTTTTCTTTTGGATATATACTCAGTAATGGGATTGGTGGGTGGAATGGTAGTTCTGCTTTTGGCTTTGTGAGGAATCACCACACTGCTTTCCACAATGGTTGAACTAATTTACACTCCCACAGTGTATAAGTATTCCTTCTTCTCTGCAACCTTGCCAGCTACCTGTTATTTGACTTTTTAATAATAACCATTCTGACTGGTGTGAGATGGTGTCTCACTGAGGTTTTGATTTGCATTTCTCTGATGATTCGTGATGCTGAACATTTTTTCATATGTTTCTTGCCCACATATATGTCTTTTTTTGAAAAATATCTGTTCATGTCCTTTGCCCACTTTTGAATGGGTTTGTTTTTTTTCTTGTTGGTTCATTTAAGTTCCTTACACATTCTAGATATTAGTTCTTTGTCAGATGCATAGTTTGCAAATATTTTTCCCATTCTGTAGTTTGTCTCTTTACCCTGTTGATAGTTTCCTTTGCTATGCAGAAGCTCTTTAATTTCATTAAGTCTCACTTACCTATTTTTTATTTGTTGCATTTGCTTTTGGAGTCTTCATCATAAATTCTTTGCCTAGGCCAGCGTCTAGAAGCATATTTTCTAGGTTTTCTTCTAGAAGTTTTTTAGTTTGAAATCTTACATTTAAGTCGATAATCCATGTTGAGTTAAATTTGTATGGTGAAAGGTAGGTGTCCAGCTTTCTTCTTCTGTATATGCCTAGTCAGCTGTCCCAGCACCATTTATTGAATACAGTCCTTTCTCCATTGTTTATATTTTTCAACTTTATCAAACATCAGTTGGTTGTAGGTGTGCAGCTTTACTTCAGGGATCTCTATTCTATTTCATTAGCCTGTGTGTCTATTTTTGCATCAGTACCATGCTGTTTTGGTGACTGTAGCCTTATAGTATAGTTTGAAGTCAGGGAATGTGATGCCTGCAACTTTCTTCTTTTTGCTTAAGGTTGCCTTGGCTATTCAGGCTCTTTTTTGGTTCCATATGAACTTTAGTTTTCCTAATTCTATGAAAATGATGTTGGTAATTTAATAGGAGTTGCATTGGATCTGTAGACTATGTAGGGCAGTATGGACATTTTAACAATATCGGTTCTTCCAACCCAGGAGTATGGAATGCTTTTCCATTTCTTTGTGTCAACTATGATTATTTCAGCAATCTTTTGTAGTCCTCCTTAGAGATCTTTTACCTCCATGGTTAGGTGTATCTCTAGGTATTTTGTGTGTGTGTGTGTGTGGCTATTATAAATGGGATTGCATTCTTGATTTGGCTGTCAGCTTAAATGTTATTGGTGTATAGAAATAGTACTGATTTTTGCACATTGATTTTGTATCTTGAGAATTTACTGAAGTTGTTTATCAAGTCTGAGTCTTTTGGCAGAATCTTTAGGGTTTTCTAGGTATAGAACTATATTGTCAGTGAAGAGAAATAACTTGACTTCCTCGTTTCCTATGTGGATTTTTTTGGGTTTTTTTTGGTTTTTGTTTGTTTGTTTGTTTTCGCCTGATTGTTCTGGATAGGATTTGCAGTATTATGTTGAATAGGACTGGTGAGAGTGGGCATCCTTGTCTTGTTCCAGTTCTTAAAGGAAATACTTCCAGCTTTTGCCTGTTCAGTATGATGTTGGCTGTGGATTTGTTATAGATGGCTCTTATTATTTCGAGGTATGTTCCTTAAGATGCCTAGTCTGTTGAGGGTTTTTATCATGAAGTGGTATTGGATTTTACTGAATATACTTTTTCTGCATCTGTTGAGATGATCATATGGCTTTTGTTTTTAATTCTATTTATATGGTGAATAACATTTGTTGATTTGCATATATTGAACCTTCCTTCCATCACAGGAATAAAGTCCACTTGATCATGAATTAACTTTTTGATGTGCTCCTAGATTATTTATGTTAGTATTTTGTTCAGATTTTTTCGCATCTATTTTTATCAGGGATATTGAACAATAGTTTTCTTTCTATGTTGTATCTTTGCCAGATTTCGGTATCAGGATGGTACTGCTTTCATAGACTGAGTTAGAGAGGAGTCCCTCCTCCTTGATTTTTGGAAATAGATTCAAAAGTATTGGTATAAGCTCTTCTTTGTATGTCTGGTAGAGTTCAGCTGCAAATCCATCTGGTCTGGGGACTTTTTTTTTCAGTCGGCAGGATTTTTTTTAATTACTAATTTCAGAACTCACTATTGGTCTGTTCAAGATTTGTTCCTCCTTGGCTCAATCTTGGAAAGTTGTGTGTTTCCAGGAGTTTACCCATTTCTTCTAGATTTTCTAGTCTGTGTGCATAGAGTTGTTCATAATAGTTTCTGAGATCCTTCAGTATTTCTCTGGGATAAATTGTGAAATTACCTTTGTTATTTTTGATTTTGCTTAGATTTTCTCTTTATTAATCTAGCTAGTGGTCTATCAATCTTGTTTATCCTTTCAAAGAACTACCTTTTAATTTCATTGACCCTTTGTATCATTTTCTGGGGTCTCAATTTCATTTAGTTTTGCTCTGATTTTAGTTATTTCTTTTCTTCTGCTAGCTTTGGGTTTGGTTTGTTCTTGTTTTTCTAGTTTTAGGTGCAAGGTTGGGTTTTTAATTTGGTATCTGTCTTCTTAATGCAGGTGTTTAATGCTATAAACTTGCCTCTTAACACTGTTTTTGCTGTATCCTAGAGGTTATGGTATGTTACGTCTCTGTTTTCATTTGTTTCAAATTTTATTTGTGCCCTAACTTCATCATGTACCCAAAAGTAATTCAGCAGTTGTTTAGTTTCCATATATTTGTGTCATTTTGAGAATTCCTTTTATTAATTTCTATTTTTATTTCACTGTGGTCTGAGAAGATGCTTAATATTGATATTTTTGACTTTAAGACTTGCTTTACAACTGAGTATGTGGTCAATTTTAGATGAGAAGACTGCAGATAAGAATGTATATTCTGTGTTTGTTGGATGGAGTATTCTGCAGATGTCTATTAGGTACAATTTGTTAAGTACTGAATTAAAGTCTGGAATTTTTTTTAGTTTTTCTGACTGAATGATCTGTCCGAAGATGTCAATGTGGTGTTGATATCCTACACTATTATCGTATGGCTGCCAACATCTTTTGTTATGTATAGAAGTCTGTGCTTTATAAGTCTGGGTGTTCCAGTGTTGGGTGCATATATATTTAGAGTAGTTAAATTTTCTTGAATTGAACTCTTTATCATTATATAATACCCCTTTTTACTGTTGCTGGTTTCAAGTCTATTTTATCTGATACAAGAATAGCAACCCCTTTTTTTGTTTGTTTGTTTAGCATTTGTATGATCAGTCTTTCTTTCCACGTCTTTACTGTGAGCCTATGGCTATCATTACCTGTGAGATGGGTCTCTTGAAGAGACCAGACAGATCTTGTGTCCTGTGTTTTTACCAAATTTGCTACCCTATATCTTTTAAGTATGGTATTTAGGGCATTTACATTAAATGTTAATGTTGACAAGTGAGGTTTTCTTCCTGTCATAGTGTTATTAGCTAGTTTGTCTTGATTATGTGGTTGCTTTATTGGGTCCATGGGCTATGTGCTTTCATGATAGTATCATTCTTTTGTTTCCATGTTTAGACCTCCCTTAAGCATCTCTTTCAGGGCTGGTCTGGGGGTGATGAAGTCCCTTAGCAATTGCTTGCCTGGGAAAGATTTTCTTCTTTGCTTATGAAGCTTAGTTTGGTAAGATAGGAAATTTTGACTGACATTTCTCTTTAAGAATGCTAAAAATGGGCCCCCAATCTTTGACTTTTAAGGTTTCTGCTGAGAAGTCCATTAGTCTGATATGCTCTCTTCATAGGTATCATGACCCTTTCTCTAGCTGCCTCTAAGATTTTTTTTTTTCTACATTGACCTTGGATAGTCTAATGACTATGTGCTTTGGGGATGGTAATCTTGTATAGTAACTTGTAGGACTTCTCTGGATTTCTTGTATCTGCATGTTGACCTCTCTAGCAAAATTGGGGAAATTTTCCTGCATTGTATCCTCAAAAATATATTTCCCAAGTGGTTTACTTTCTCTTCTCCCAAGAATGCCAATAAGTCATATATTTGATCACTTTAGGTAGCCCCATATTTCTCAAAGGCTTTATTCATTTTAAATTTTCTTTATTTTGTCTACTGGGTTGATTCAAAGGACCATTCTTTGAGCTCTGAAATTTTTTCCTTAGCTTGGTCTAGTCTATTAAGGCTTCCAATTGTATTTTGAAATTCCTGTAGTGAATTTTTCAATCCCAGAAGTTCTGTTTGCTTCTTTAATACAGCTATGTTATCTTTTAAATCTTGGTTATTCTGTTCATGTTGGATTTTTTTTCTCTTAAATCTCATTTTCTTTGACATCCATATTGTGAATTGAATGTCTGTCATCCTAGACATTTCTTTCTGATTAGGATCCGTTGCTTGGGAGCTAGTGAGATCCTCTGGAGGTGACAAGACACTCCGGTTTTTTGTATTGCCACAGTTCTTGAGCTGGTTCCTTCTAATGTGAGATAATTTACGCTTCTTTTTTTGAATTTGCTATTGTTTGAATGGAGCTTCTTGATTTCCTATTCTTTTTTCCCTTGGGGGTATGACTGCAGTGATACTGTGTATAATAGATTGACTTTGTTTCTGGGTGGGTGCTTTTAGGGAACCAAGGCTCTGCTGGGTTCCTTGATTGCAAATAGGTGCCTGTGGTGGCCTTCTCAGGTGTTGCTTGTTGTAGCAGTGTTGTTTTGTTTGGTGATGTAATTCAATCTTCTCTCCAGAAGGTGGTGCTGAAAAGTAAGAGCCAACAGGTAGGAGCAGGGGCAAGGGAGAAGTGAAAAGCACCCTCCCCTAGCAAGTGTTCAACCTTCAGTGGGGGGGTGGAGTCACTATAGATGCCTAATAAGTGGTCTCTTTCAGCCTACATTCCCTGGGTTCTTATGGAAAAAGGTGCCGCTGAGTCCACAGCAGTGTGGAGGGGAGAGACTACCCATTCTCTGTGTCCATCCCTGAACTTTGGTGGTACTGTCTTCAAGCGCTGGTGCTACACTCATGTTTCCTTTGGCCCAAGGGGTGCTTTGGTGGGCTGTGCTCCCCACTTATTTAGGGGAAGACCATGCCAGGGATTAGTTCTCTCTGGTTCTGTGTGTCTTCGGTGGCAGAGTCTGTATACATTCCTTGGTTATAGGTAACTTTGTATAACAGCTTTTCTAAATGCTGGTTGTAGCAGTGATGTGTTGGGCATGTAGGCAAACTCACTGCCTCCTGTGTGGCTGGGGTGGCAGAGGTCTCAGGAAGCCTTTCTTGTTCCCCACTGCTGAGCACTCGTGTCAACAGATTTTCTATTGTGTTGTGCCATTCAACCTCCAGGTCAGTAGGTATCTCATACAGGTAAGAGCTGGCTGCAGCCAATGCAGATGGGTATATACCTGGTCTTTGTTTACTGGGAGAAGCTCTGTTGCCTCTGGTGATCTGTGGGGTGCACAGTGGTCTGAGCTCCGTGCTCAGCTCCTGAGTTGGAGACTAAGATGGATGGGGCCTGACCAGGCAGGTCCACTTATGGGTCCCCCAAAAACAGGCACAAACACTAGCTCCAAGGTTGGGGGGGGGCAGTGGGTGGCCACCAAGTGCCCAGAGGTTTGCCTAGTTATGGAGTTTGAAAATGTCCTCTGCCCCAGGTTCTCTGCATAAGAAGAGGAGAGGTGTAAACTCCTAATCTAGATGCATTGGTGCTCGAAATGTCTGGAAATATGTCTGGGCATTGAGAGGAGGGTGAGCTACTGCACCACAATCTCCACACCTGAAGGTGGGGGTGGCTCAGGCTTCTAAACCAGGCAAGCAGGTATGCCAAATGCCTGGAAATATGCCTCAGCAAGGAGTGCAGAAACTGCTGCTGCAACAAGGTCTTTCCAGGGAATGGGAAGGATGGTTCAGTCTCCTACTCCGAGAGAGCAGGTGTGCCTCATGCCAGGTGAAATGCCTGGGGTAGGAGCAGAGAAATCACTGCCACAATAAGATCTTCGCATGGGAAGGGATAGGTGGCTCAAGCTCCTAATCTGTGGGACCTAGTGTGCCAAATGCCTGGAGTTATGTCCAGGTGTGGAGTGGAGGAAGTGTCACTGCACCAAGTTCACTGCATGGGAAAGGGATGGAAGCTCAAGCTCCTATTCCAAAGGGGCAGGTATGCCAAAGGTCCGGAGATATGTCCAGGCATGGAGCAGAGAGTGTACCACTGCACCAAGATCTCTGCGCAGGAAGGAAGCTCAGGCAGGTGAGCACATGTGCTGAATTCCTGAAAATATGTCCCCCAGGGTAGAGAGGGTCCCACTGCACTATGATCTCAGAAAAGCAGGCTGGAGCACCAAGCAGTGATACACGCAGACCAGCTCCAGGTTGGCAAAGTGGCCCTGGCAGCAAGTCTTGCTGCCCAGGAGAAACTAGCTTCAGCAAGTCTCCTACTACAGACCTGCAGTTAAGGAGAGCCCAATTCCAGCACCTACTGCTGGGGTGCTTTCCACACCTACTTCTCAATTCTGGCTGTGGGGGCTCTTCTCCAGCTCCACAGAAAGCACTCCAATCTTTGTTCTGAGACTAAAATGCCTGTGTGGCTGTGTTGCTGGGTTGCTGAAGAATGGCTTTCTATGAGCCTGGGTTCAAAATGGCATCCTCCTCTCAGTCTGGGGCCTGGGAAAATGCCTGCAGCTTTTCCTAGTGTCTTTCCTGCTCAGTGTCTGCAAGCCTCTCCCCAGATTAGCTCTGGAGCTTGGGAGAAACAAGATGCCCTCCCTTGGCTAGAGTTGCATGGATCCCTAGTGGAACGGCAAGTTACAGAGGGAGGCTACCTGTCTCGTGTAATGGGGCTGCACTCACTTTTATCAGCTGGACCCTGTTTGCCCATCTTCTCCTCTCCAGGATCTGGGGTGTCCTTTGCCATTTTGGTGAATTCCCATTTTCCTTCTTGAACTAAAGCTCACCAAGTTGATTGTTACGTACTATTTGCTCCTTCCAAGTGGTTGAGGCACACAAAAAGCCTCTCATCTGCTATCTTAGGGGAAAAAAACTGAACTTTTTTTTAAACATTTTACCAATATTAGCTCATCAATTGTAACAAGTGTACCATAGTAAGGCAAGATGTTAACAATAGGAGAATCTTGAGGAAGGAGAGGTGAATGAGGGAATTTCTCCAAATTTAAATGAAAACTTAAAGTTACTAAAAAATAAAGACTATTTAAAAAGCTGAAAGGACCAGGTGTGGTGGCTCACACCTGTAATCCCAGCACTTTGGAAGGCCGAGGCAGGTAGATTACCTGAGGTCAGGAGTTCAAGACCAGCCTAGCCAACATGGTGAAACCTTTCTCTACTAAAAATACAAAAATTAGCTGGGTATGGCAGCAGGCAACTATAGTCCCAGCTACTCAGGGGGCTGAGGCATAAGAATCGCTTGAACCTAGGAGGTGGAGGTTGCAGTGATCCGAGATCACGCCACTGCACTCCAGCCTGCGTGACAGAGCGAGACTCTGCCTCAAAAAAATTTTTTAAAAAATTAAAAGCTAAAGGGAAAATAAAGCCTTTCTAACACAAACTTTAAAACAAAACAGGTGGCAGGTGAGATCTGTTCCTCAGGCTGCAGTTTATTAACCCATCCACATCTGCCCTGCCCCCCAGACTACCATGTATCACGTAACAACCAGTATAGGGTCTTCATTGCCAGGTTGGAAGGAAGCAATTCAGTCCCTAAACCCTATCTTGCTTTCTCATACCACTCTTAGTACTGGTTATGTCTGTTCAGGTACTCCAGGAAACAGATGCCAAAATGAAATTAGTAGTGTGAGAGACTTGTTGGGGGATAATATCTATAAAAAATAAAAGGGAAGGAAGCAGGATGGAGCTTGGAAAGCTTTTGGACCATGCTACATACCTGATGGTATCTTGGTGAACCTCAGAAAGCTCTGGAGCAAAGATTACCCACTAGAGGAGTTCCTACTTGGTCACAAATGGCCAGGCAGGCCCTAGCATCCCAACCATACTAACTCACTTGCTGGGAGCTGCCCAGGGCACCACAGAGAGAAGATCAATCAACAGCTCTCCTCATAGCTCCACTGCAAGCCCTTTCTTGAAAAAGAATCTGAGCAAGGTATCTCTATGGCTGCCTCATGGTGCCAGTTTCTTAAGGCAATCTCCCTCAGGCTCTGAATCAGAGCTGAGATCCAACAAACTCTAGATAAGCTTATATCTTCCTTACAACCAAGGCAAAAGCTGCTCTTTTAAAGAAGGAGAAAAGTGCAGTTGCACACAGCAGCGATGACAGCACAGGCACCAGGATTGTCTCCTACAAGATCGCAAAGACTAGAAAAAAGCCCCATCAATGGAGGAATCATGAAAAGGCCCAAATAAGAAGAATGCAAAGTATGTTAGAGATTGATTTTCTTATTCCTTCATTAGTGGAGGAAACTTAAAACACTGGATGTAAGTTCCCGAAGTCAACAATTATCTTCATTTCTGGTCTTCTCTTTCCACATCAACTGAACACTGCTTTGCTATGGCTTTGTAGATTATGTACTTTTCCCTCATTCACTTTTTTGAATTATAGGAGTTTTTTCTGTGTAACTCAAATCTCCTGAACCTAGGGCCTGTGTCTTAGTTTGGGTTCCTATCTTAGTCTGTTTAGGCTGCAACAAAAAATACCATAAACTAGGTGGTTTGCAGACAACAGAAATTTATGTCTAAGTTCTGGAGGCTGAGAAGTCTAAGATCAAAGTGCCAATAGATTCAGCATCTGGTGAAGGCTTGTGTCCTGGTGCATAGCTGTCTTTTCTTTTTTCTTTTCTTTCTCTCTCTCTCTTTTTTTTTTTTTTTTTTTTTTTTTTTTTTTTTTTTTTTTTTTTTTTTTTTGAGATGGAGTCTCACTCTGTTGCCCAGGCTGGAGTGCAGTGGCGCCATCTCGGCTCCCTGCAAGCTCCGCCTCCAGAGTTCACGCCATTCTCCTGCCTCAGCCTCCCGAGTAGCTGGGACTACAGGCGCCCACCACCACACCCAGCTAATTTTTTGTATTTTTAGTAGAGACGGGATTTCACCGTGTTAGCCAGGATGGTCTCAATCTCCTGACCTTGTGATCTGCCCACCTCGGCCTCCCAAAGTGCTGGGATTACAGGCGTGAGCCACCGCACCCGGCCATATAGCTATCTTTTCACCATGTTCTCACATGATGGAAGAGGTGACTGAGCTTCCTCTGGCTTCTTTTATAAGGGGACTAATCCGATTCGTGAGGGCTCTGCTTTCATGACCTAATCGCCTCCTAAAGGCCCCATCTCCTAAAGGCCCCACCTCCTAATAGCATCACCTTCAGGATTAGGATTTCAACATAAATTCTGGAGAAACACAAACATTCAGATCATAGCAGTCTCCTAAAAGCAGAGACTAAGATAAGAATTTGGGATTGCCTCCTACATAAACTGCCCGCACCCAGGAACCAGGAGTAAAAAAGAAGTGAAACAGGGAAGGAGAAAAAGCCAATGTGAGGCGCATTATTGAAATCTGCACTCCAGTTTTTCACTCTTGAGGAAGGGTCTGTAGGCTTCTCAGACTTGTCACAAATAGTAACTCCTCAGCTCTTCCAGGCTGCGCATAGAAAAGAGCATGGATTGGTAAAAGCCAAGCCCCTCAAAAAACCCAGTGTGAGCCTGGGGAGCACACTGCAAGGATGAAGTGGGAGGTAAATGTCTACATGTCTACTACGGGCCTGGCTGAAGTCACAGGTGGCCAAGGGGATACAATGTGTTCATACAATGGGTCCATTTAACCCAAACTCTAAGTATTCAAAATAAGTCATTCCTTTGGTTAAAGCCATTACCTTTAAATAAAACATAATGGTCAATGGTGCACATAAGGGATAACACATTGATATGGATATGAGCTGCTCCAACAGCTTAAGAAACTCAGAGGAAATTCAACAGGTTGGCAAGTCAGGGGGTAACTGAGAACATGGTATTATGAAAGCAAAACATTAAAATAGACACCCTTAAATACATAGGGCTTTCTTATTTATTTTTTAAGAGACAAGGTCTCAGTATGTTGCCCAGGCTGGTCTCGAACTGCTGGTCTCAAACTCCTGGGCTCAAGCAATCCTCCCACAGTGCTGGAATTACAGATGTGAGCCACTACACCCAGCCTATATATAGTACTCCCCGTGGTTACCACTGAGATGCCCCAAGGACCCCGTTAGTCACTATCCCATGACAACTGAAAAGTTCTTCATGGCCTTGGATTCCAATTCTTTTGTCTCACCATCTGGTTCCCTCCTTAGTGCTGGCTTCTCCCCTAGATGTTTTTTCTGTTTTCCTGTTATCCATCTGACTCAGAAGCAAAGATATCTAAAAAGGCCAACATTAGCCTTGAACCTTGACATTAGGAGAAAACAGTGCCCACAACTGACAGTGCAATATTTTGGATAGAAATCAAGAATGATTCATGTTCTGTGGTTGCGTGTCTGGAAGGGTCTTGACACAGAACAACCAAGCTAGTAGGGGAGATGGAGTGCCAACTTCTTCAGCCCCATGCCCCTGTACAAAGTTCTGAATGGATGTGACAGGGCAGGTTGGTTCACTTTGATGCCCTTATCACCATCAGGTACCTTCTTACAAAGGAGTCTTCCAGAAAGGATTTACTTATTTTTAAAACTCCTATAGCTTAATGTGTGAGCCTACAGAACCTGAAAGAGTATGCGGTTGTAATTTCTGCTTATATAAACTTGATTGTGTGGTGGTGTCTGAACAAAGTTCACTAGACTAAATCAGTACTCCTGGAATCCAGAGCTGGTCCAACTCTCAGATCTGAGTTACCTTAAGCAAGTAATTTACTTATATGCTCCAGGGAAGCTCACCAATGATACGACATGTCCCATTAGGTACTGATTATCAAATGGAATTATAGAAAAACCTGTTAATAAGTATAAACCACTTATCTAATAAGTCATTTTCTTAGATATTTTCGCTTCTATGCAAATCACCAAAGTTCACTATGTTTGTGTCCCATTAACAGAACCAAAGTTGCTATGGAAATGCAGACTCGGGTTTTCTTTCTGTGCCATATACTATCTTATCTCATAACAGCCCTTCCTCCCATTTCCATTCTAGTGGACCCCAAAGCAGTTCATATAAGCCATGGATCATCATACTTTTGGTCAGATAGCAGGCTCCAAAGTGGGACCCACCAAGAGGATCGTGGAGCTATTCACCACTGTCAGGAACACCTCTCCCAAGGCAGCTAAAGAGGTCAGTAGCCTTAACCAGAAAGCAAAGATTCAAGCAAGCCGAGGTCACCTATGTATTGCTCACCTGCTTCCAGCTCTGTAGCTCAGCATGTTTTTGGAGCATAATTTGTGTAGTGAAGGTCAACAGAGCCATAACTGCTGGTGTTTTGAAAGGCAATCTCTACAACTTCCTCATTGACATAACTTGTCTTTCCTTTGGCCTCTTTGAGGTTGGTTCTCTTCTAAGACCTGCACCTGTTGGTCAAACTCTTGCTTCTCCTCTGGATTGTCATTGCTCTTTTACCTTTCAGCATCTCCTCCCCATCTAATTCATTTCTGTTCATTAGTCTCTGATCATGCCAGTTAGCTGAGGCTGGCCATTATCCTCTCAATAACTATCTTTACCAACATCTGTAGAACCCAGATGTCCCTCTACAACTACTTGAGTTAGTCACTGTTGTTTTGTCTCCCCCGAAAGCCCTCTCAGAAGCTTCCCAGTATGGCTCCATCCAAGCCAAGATGCCGCAAAGCTCAGGGTTCTACTGTGTGATTAGACGCTGCCATCTCCTGGACAAAGCACTGAACTTGAGCCCAGTGGGTTTGGCCCCACAGCTTAACCTTGGTTTTAATTATGTGCTGTCCCCATCTACTCTGCCAGCTAGGATTAGAGAGATGTTCATGACTGCCCACAGCTCATAAGGCATAGAAGAATTTAGAGAATTAGCTGACAGTATTGTCCTGTTGGCCCATCTAAAGAACACACCTCCCTCAGAGTCCAAACACTTCCCCCATAAAGGAATATCAGCTCTGGAATCCTAGATCTCATTTTGTCTTCAACAAAGCTGGTCAAATGAATAATCTGAAAGGGATCTTTAAAAAGTACTGCCTTAATTTGGGATGCTTGTCTTCACTGGACTTCTAAACAACAGTCTCTCCTGTTAACCAGGGTTAACTTGGGTTTCTGCAGAGTAGCTTTGGAGTTCGATTTCTAATGGATGACTGCATGAGTTAAAAAGTCTTCTCTTGAGTTGCTAATCCATTTGGTTGATGAACTCCAGCATACATAAAGCCTCCCTTCCCAAATGACATATTCAGTATTTCTGCCAAGGCTAAGCAGCAGAGACCAAACATGCTAACTATCCATTCTAGTCTAAGCTCTAAACCAGTTGACCCTTTAGATATTATCCTCTATCATTCCTCATTCCCAGACCTTAATGGCACATGGGATCCTCACGAGTGGAGCTGGCTCTTGCCTGCAACATTTACCAGGACCTGTAGAATACCAACTGTATTTTAAGAATTCCCTCAGGAGGCGGGTGCAGTTGCTAATGCCTGTAATCCCAGCACTTTGAGAGGCCAAGGTGGGCGGACCATGAGGTCAGGAGATTGAGACCATCCTGGCTAACACGGTGAAACGCTGTCTCTACTAAAAATACAAAAAATTAGTAGGGCATGGTGACAGGCGCCTGTAGTCCCAGCTACTCGGGAGGCTGAGGCAGGAGAATGGCATGAACCTGGGAGGCAGAGCTTGCAGTGAGCCAAGATGGCACCACTGCACTCCAGCCTGGGCAACAGAGCAAGACTGTCTCAAAAAGAAAAAAAAAAAGAATTCCCTCAGGAGAGGGATTCCATTCCAAGATGGCCGAATAGGAACACCTCTGGTCTGCAGTTCCCAGCGTGATCGATGCAGAAGATGGGTGATTTCTACATTTCCAACTAAGGTACCTGTTTCATCTCATTGGGACTGGTTGGACAGTGGGTGCAGCCCATGGAGGACGAGCCAAAACAGGGCGGGGCATCACCTCACCCTGGAAGCTCAAGGGGTCAAGGGATTTCCCCTTCCTAGCCAAGGGAAGCTGTGACAGACAGTACCTGGAAAATTGGGACATTCCCACCCAAATACTGTGCTTTTCCAATTGTCTTAGCAAATGGCACACCTGGCTCAGCAGGTCCCACCCCCCCGCTCCCCCCCAGAGCCTTGCTCATTGCTAGCACTGCAGTCTGAGATCAACCTTTATGGCAGCAGCCTGGTGGGGGGAGGGGCGTCTGCCATTGTTGAGGTTTGAGTAGGTAAACAAAGCAGGCGGGGGAAGTTCGAACTGGGCGGAGCCCAACACAGCTCAGCAAGGCCAGTTGCCTCTGTAGATTCCACCTCTGAGAGTAGGGCATAGCTGAACAAAAGGCACCAGAAACTTCTGCAGACTTAAATGTCCCTGTCTGACAGTTCTGAAGAGAGCAGTGGTTTTCTCAGCACAGTGTTTGAGCTCTGAGAATGGACAGACTGCCTCGTCAAGTGGGTCCCTGACCCCAGTGTAGCCTAACTGGGAGACACCTCCCAGTAGGGGTAAACTGATACCTCATACAGACAGGTGCCCCTCTGGGATGAAGCTTCCAGAGGAAAGATCAGGCACCACTATTTGCTGTTCTGCAATATTTGCTGTTCTGCAGCCTCCACCGGTGATACCCAGGAAAACAGGGTCTGGAGTGGACCTCCAGCAAACTCCAACAGACCTGCAGCTGAGGGTCCTGACTGTTAGAAGGAAAACAAACAGAAAGGAATAGAATCAACATCAACAAAAAGGACATCCACACCAAAACCCCATCTGTAGGTCATCAACATCAAAGACCAAAGGTAGATAAAACCACAAACATGGGGAGAAACCAGAGCAGAAAAGCTGAAAATTCTAAAAACCAGAGTGCCTCTTCTCCTGAAAAGGATTGCAGCTCCTTGCAAGCAATGGAACAAAGCGGGACAGAGAATGACTTTGATGAGCTGACAGAAGTAGGCTTCAGGAGGTCAGTAATAACAAACTTCTCCGAGCTAAAGGAGGATGTTTGAACCCATGGCAAGGAAGCTAAAAACCTTGAAAAAAGATTAGATGAATGGCTAACTAGAATAAACAGTGTAGAGAAGACCTTAAATGACGTGATGAAGCTGAAAACCACGGCATGAGAACTACGTGACACATGCACAAGCTTCAATAGCCAATTTGATCAAGTGGAAGAAAGGGTATCAGTGATTGAAGATCAAATTAATGAAATAAAGTGAGAAGAGAAGTTTAGAGAAAAAAGAGTAAAAAGAAATGAACAAAGCCTCTAAGAAATATGGGACTATGTGAAAAGACCAAATCTACATTTGATTGGTGTATACATTGATTTGATTCTGAAAATGATGGGCAGAATGGAACCAAGCTGGAAAACACTCTTCAGGATATTATCCAGGAGAACTACCCCAACCTAGCAAGGCAGGCTAACATTAAATTCAGGAAATACAGAGAACACCACAAAGATACTCCTCGAGAAGAGCAATCCCAAAAACATAATTATCAGATTCACCAAAGTTGAAATTAAGGAAAAAACATTAAGGGCAGCCAGGGAGAAAAGCTGGGTTACCCACAAAGGGAAGCCCATCAGACTAACAGTGGATCTCTCAATAGAAACTCTACAAGCCAGAAGAGAGTGGGTGCCAATGTTCAACATTCTTAAAGAAAAGAATTTTCAACCCAGAATTTCATATCCAGCCAAACTAAGCTTCATAAGTGAAGGAGAAATGAAATCCTTTACAGATAAGCAAATGCCAAGATATTTTGTCAACACCAGGCCTGCATTACAAGAGTTCCTGAAGGAAGCAATAAACATGGAAAGGAACAACCAGTACCAGCCACTGCAAAAACATGCCAAATGGTAAAGAACATTGATGCTAGGAAGAAACTGCATCAAATAACTGGCAAAATAACCAGCTAACATCATAATGACAGGATCAAATTCACACGTAACAATATTAGCCTTAAATGTAAATGGGCTAAATGCCCCAATTAAAAGACACAGACTGGCAAATTGGATAAAGAGTCAAGACCCATCAGTGTGCTGTATTCAGGAGATCCATCTCATGTGCAGAGACACACATAGGCTCAAAATAAAGGATTGAAGGAAGATCTACCAAGCAAGTGGAAAGCAAATAAAGCAGGGGTTGCAATCCTAGTCTCTGATAAAACAGACTTTAAACCAACAAAGATCAAAGGAGACAAAGAAGGCCATTATATAATGGTAAAGGGATCAATTCAACAAGAAGTGTTAACTCTCCTAAATATATATGCACCCAATACAGGAGCATCCAGATTCATAAACTCCTTAGAGACCTACAAAGAGACTTAGACTCCCACACGATAATAATGGGAGAATTTAGAACCCTACTGTCAATATTAGACAGATCAATGAGACAGAAAGTTGACAAGGATATCCAGGACTTGAACTCAGCTCCGCAACAAGGAGACCTAATAGACATCTACAGAACTCTCCACCCCAAATCAACAGTATATACGTTCTTCTCAGCACCACATCACACTTATTCCAAAATTGACCACATAGTTGGAAGTAAAGCACTCCTCAGCAAATGTAAAAGAACAGAAATTATAACAAACTGTCTCTTAGACCACTGTGCAATCAAACTAGAACTCAGGACTAAGAAACTCAATAAAAACTGCTCGACTACATGGAAACTGAACAACCTGCTCCTGAATGACTACTGGCTACATAACAAAATGAAGGCAGAAATAAAGATGTTCTTTGAAACCAATGAGAACAAAGATACAACATACCAGAATCTCTGGGACACATTTAAAGCAG
>NW_016806447.1:3022195-3068403 GCF_001698545.2 Rhinopithecus bieti
AAAAAAAAAAAAACCATCAAAAAGTGGACAAAGGATATGAACAGACATTTCTCAAAAGAAGACATTTATGCAGCCAACAGACATGTGAAAAAATGCTCATCATCACTGGTCATCAGAGAAATGCAAATCAAAACCACAGTGAGACATCATCTCACACCAGTTAGAATGGCAATCATTAAAACCTCAGGAAACAACAGATGCTGGAGAGGATGTGGTGAAATAGGAATGCTATTACCCTGTTGGTGGAAGTGTAAACTAGTTCAACCATTGTGGAAGACAGTGTGGCGATTCCTCATGGATCTAAAGCTAGAAACAGCATTTGAGCTAGTGATCCCATTGCTGGGTATATAACCCAAAGGATTATAAATCATGCTACTATAAAGAGACATGCACACGTATGTTTATTGTGGCACTATTCACAATAACAAAGACTTGAAACCAACCCAAATGTCCATCAATGATAACTGGATTAAGAAAATGTGGCACATATACACCATGGAATATTATGCAGTCATAAAAAAGGATGAGTTCATGTCCTTCGCAGGGACACGGATGAAGCTGGAAACCATCATTCTGAGCAAACTATCCAAATACCACATGTTCTCACTCATAGGTAGGGATTGAACAATGAGAACCCTTGGACACAGGGTGGGGAACATCATACACCAGGGCCTGTCATGGGGTGGGAGGTGGCAGGAGGGATAACACTTGGAGAAATACCTAATGTAAATGATGGGTATAACTTAAAGTATAATAAATAAATAAATAAATAAATAAAAGAATTCCCTCAGGATTACTAAGGGGATTTCCCTTGGCCCGAAGTACTAAGATACCAGAGGACAGGTATAGTCCCTGAAACCAAGGTTAGGCCTTTACAATTTCAATGAAATTGCCAGAGGTAGATTTTCAGTGTGGACAAAAAGATTATAGACTGTGTACCACCCTCCTTTCATATATTGAATACCTAACCTCCAATATGGTGATATTTAAAGATGGGGCCTTAAGGGAAGCAATTAACATTAAGTGAGGTCTTAAGAGTGAGGCCCTAATCCACTAGGACTGATGTCCTTAATAAGAGAGGGAAGAGACACTAGAGAGCTCTCTCTGCTCATGCACAGAGTAATGGCCTCAAGGCAGGGGCAATCTACAAAGCAGTGAGAGGCCTCACCAGAAACTAACTATGCTGGCACCTTGACCTCAGATGTTCAGCCTCCAGAACTGTGAGAAAACAAGTTTCCATAGCTTAAATATTCAGTTGACTTGCGATATTAAAACTTCTAGCTTTGCCTGTGTGGACCAAGGCTACTCCAAACAAAAGAGAGATAGAGATTCACATAAATCAGAGGTCTTGGTTAAGCTGCTGGATATTGGATATAACTTGACTCCATCCTTATTTTTTTAGGGATTGGATCAACTTTGAACAAACAATTCTTTCATACACCCTTCCTAGAAATTCATTTCAAATCATCTGCTGCCTCTTTCCAAAAGACTAATTAAGAGGAGTGATGTTTATGAAAAATTGATTGGAGGTCAGACAGCACATCCAACTCTTGTTATTCCACATTCCACCCTCAGGTTGAATGGGACCCTCATGTACTAGGACAAAGTTTTCTTGGCCTCACACATGATCACGTTTGCTTGGCTATATTTTGGGGTTATGCCTTCAGCTTTCATCAAGGGATGCTATGAAAAAACAGGCTAATGAAATCCATTATTCTTTGTTCTAGGAACGCAGAAGATATTGCCCACAGCGAGAGAGTCCCACAGCTCTCGCTCTAGAAAGCCTCTCATGAAAATTTCCAACAAAGTGGCCTGCTAGGAAGGCTTTGCATCCCTTGAGTAACAGGCAAAATTTTTTTCTCAGTTGATAAGACTAGCGTAACTCTCTCTTTTGGTACTTTGCCTAACAGGAACTTAGAGCCTTATTTAAAGGTCAAAGATTCAGGCTCCAATGGGAGGACCTGGCTCATCTAGTACTAACGGAGTTGGTTTCTAGAGTGGGGAGGAGACCCCAGATCCATGAGGCCAAATATCCTGCTCTGGACTAGCCAGAAAAAAAATCTCAGTTTATGGAGCTTCTGAGCTAAATGGCCAATCGAGTTTTTTTGTTTGTTTTGTTTTAATGATGATTTCCCTGCCAGCCTGTGAAGTTACTGAACTTAGGGCCTTACACAGCATAATCCATTGGGAGTCCTAACTTGAGACTATTAAGTTACATTTCCTTTAGAGGTCAAATTATTAGCCTATTCCCTGCAGATTTTTTTTTTTTTTTTTTTTTTTTTTTGTCAAATAGAGTAGGGAATGGAACACAGATGTCTATCTACAAAGGTACCATGTCACATGCACTCTGGAATGACTATCAGATTTTTCTACTTCAACCTTCTCACCTGACTATCGTAAGCTGTTTCTTTCTGGTACTGATCCTGATGAGCTTATCACTTGTCACTCTGTTGGATATAGCTCTTTCATGGTGACCCACATTGACATCTCCTTCAGATTCAGGAAGGCAAGACTGATAACTGCATCCAACATGTTGGTCTTGCTGCTGTGTAGCAGGGCCAGAACTCAGACCTGCTCCCTTGAATTTGAGGCCCACACTACAGGCTGCCGCCCCAGATCCCAGCTGCTCAGGAAGGGGTGTGCTATGATTTAAGTGTATGGAGTCTTTCCAAAATGTTTATGTTGGAACGTAATATCCAATGTGATAGTATTAAGGGGTGGGACCTCTGGGGAAGTGGTTAAGTCACAAGTGCTTCATCCTAACGAAAGAAATTAGTGCTCTTATAATAGAGGTTGAAAGCAGTGCCACAGTCCCTTTTGCTCTTCCATTCCTTTTGCCATGTGGGGACAGTTGTCATCTTCTCTGGAGGCTGCAGCAACATGCCACTATCTTGGAAGCAAAGAGCAGCCCTCAGACACTGAATCTGCCAGCTCACTGATCTTGAACTTCCCAGTCTCCAGAACTGTGTGAAATACACTTCTGTTGTTTGAAAATTATCCATTCTGTGGTATTTCGTTATAGCAGCATGAACAGACTAAGACAAGGTAGCTCTACAATGTCATTATTGTCAATAAGGGGAGATTGCGTGTTCTCACTCTTGTTACCACATGGAGTTGACCTTAACCATCAAAACTACTGCTCACTCTCCTTGCCCAAAAATGTATCTCATGTCTTACTCCAATCCCCAGGACTTACTGGGGGCCCTATGGGATATGTTGGTATATTCCCACAAACCTGGGTCATTCCACATTGCATATATTCAGGTCATTATCCTAGAAAGGGTCTCCTCAGTGTGGTGATTCCTCAAGGATCTAGAACCAGAAATACCATTTGACCCAGCAATTCCATTACTGGGTATATACCCAAAGGATTATAGGTCACTCTACTATAAAGACACATGCACACATATGTTTACTGTGGCACTGTTCACAATAGCAAAGACTTGGAATCAACCCAAATGCCTGTCAATGACAGACTGGATAAAGAAACTGTGGCACATATACACTATGGAATACTATGCAGCCATATAAAAGGATGAATTCATGTCCTTTGTCAGGGCATGATGAAGCTGGAAACCATCATCTCAGCAAACTAACACAAGAGACAGAAAACCAAACACTGCATGTCTCATTCATACAGTGAGTTGAACAAGAGAACACATGACATCAGGGAGGGAAAATTCACTGCTGGGGCCTGTCAGGAGTGGAGGCATAGGGGAGGGATAGCATTAGGAGAAATACCTGATTTGGTTTAGGGCGGGGATGACAGGTGTATGGTGTGCAGCAAACCACCGATGGCACATGATATACCTATGTAACAAACCTGCACGTTCTGCACACGTATCCCAGAACTATAATTTAAAAAAATTTTTAAACATTTAAATAAACGAAGTGGCTGAAATGTCAAAAAAAAAAAAAAGAAAGAAAGAAAGAAAAAAAAAGAAAGAAAGAAAGAAAGAAAGAAAGAAAGAAAGAAAGAAAGAAAGAAAGAAAGAAAGAAAGAAAGAAAGAAAGAAAGAAAGAAAGAAAGAAAGAAAAGAAAAGAAAAAAAAAGAAAGGTCTCCAAGAAGCAGACCAGGGTTTCAACAACATAATCTTTAGTCTGTAAATATACTTGTATGTAAATTCAAGCTAATACTACCTGTGGTAAGTATATCACAGTATGAAAGTGCTATGTGATTTAGAAGTGATAATTGTACCAACTGTGACCCGTAGCTTTGATTGTGATCGTAACTTGTAATATACTGAAATAGTAAACAAATTCTAACATTAGTATCAATTTCCTTCATAGGCTTGATGGCACTTTCCCCCACAAGGGGTATTCTTTCAAACATATCTCATGTCTTATATCTATATAATTTGATTGCATTTGTATTAAGATCCTGTGACTTTATGATAAAATTTACAGATATTCTGCAGTAAGATCTAATTTTAACATCTTGCAATGAGATATTTCCTTAGCAGCAGTAACTGATATAGTTTTTGGCAACCAGCCAGGAGATGACTGGCCTATAAAATCATACAAGTATTATTTACAAACTAGTCAGCTGTGGTAGCACCATTATTTTAGATATCCTTTGCCCTTTATAGCAATCTTCTTTATTTCATGCTTTGCCATACATTTCCCAGAAAATTACAATGTTCTTTAACTTACCCTTAGGACTTGATGATCAAATAAACAATTACAAAGTATATTTGATTCACAGTTCATCCAAAATAAGAATGCTGCCCAACTAAAATTCATCTGGAATCATTCTGATGTCTCAAATTGTGTGATATAAAACAATAACTTGGAATGTGATTTTGATCAACATTTTGTTATCACCTGATTAAGTCTCAAACAAGCCACTAGAGTCAAAGATGCCAAGTGATAATTAAAAGCAACCTGTACTGTCTAATGAATTCCACAACCAGGTTAATTTGCCCTCAAAATAAATCGGCATAGAATTGGAATTTTCCCAAAGCCAACTCAGTAGTGGAGCTGGCCATCTTGTTTCCACTATCGAGGACAAAAATCCTTTGCTGTTCTTCACATTGGACTCTCTAGTAGGACAAGCAGGGGAGTTAATGAGTTTCCTGCATGTTTAATGCTGTCTGTCTTGACCTGTTTTTCATGTGATACCAGAAGTGGTCTAACAAAAGTGTTATAATATAGGGATTTGGGACTGGCTTACACCCTGCCCAGTGGGCAAAGACGACCTCATTCTTGGTAGAGGGGCAGAAATAGAATCTGTTGCAAAATGTTGGCTTAATGAATGAAAATTTCACTAAAGGAAGCCTGATAAATGTCCTTGTGAAGGAGAATCCTGCAAGTGCAATGATGCAGGCTTTTGAAAAATACAAGGGGGACAAAGCCTGTGAAGATAGTAGAGTTGAATACTTAATATTATATTGATGCCCTGCAGCAGGATAATGAGAGGCTGAGAGATATCAAGAAGTTAATGGGCAAATGTACTCACATTTGCCAAAAAATTGTACACAGGGCTTGTGTAGTAGCTTACAAGGAGGTTCATGCCTCCTGCAGTGGAAGGGCAAACAGTCTGTAAATCAAAACTGTTGGCCACAGAGTTCCAGAAACATTGAAATGCTCAGCCAAGTTATTTTGTTATGTGACGTTCAAGGTCCTACTGGGGAGACCTGAGACCTTATAACTTAGATCTAAACATCTGGATAGATGCCTCTAAAGATGTTGAGTCTACAAGATCCTTTGGATTTGCAGAGGTGGCCCACCTTCCCTAGGAAGAGCTAGCACTTTGTGCTTGAAGATACTGCAGATATTTCTCCTTCACTACACAATAGCTTCCCCACTCTCCAAGAGGTACCCCCACTCCCTTCCTTGGCTTCTAGACAATAACTAGAGTTAAATCTTAGCATAACCCAGCTGGGGATGTGCTGGGCCTGATAAGGGAGGGGAACCACACATCTGTTACAGGAATGAGCTAGCATGTGCCATCAGGAGTCAGGGAGTATACCTGGGTATGGACTGAGGGTGCCCAGTCAAAAGAAGCCAAAAGATAAGCCTGGAAAACTAAGAATTCGCTGGCTTGGGGACACTCTCAAGACACTGGGTTTAATACACTGGCTGGCATGGACCCCAGGGATGGAATAAACCCACTGCTGAGATGGAAATTCGAAGCCTGAAAAAGGTGACGTCCAAAATCCAGGGAAGTGGAAAAGCTTGAGTTGCCCTGCCAGAGCAGAGAGAAAACAGAGAAGCTAAGGAAAGTGGGCTTGCTGGAATACCTGATACCAGTGAATTAGCCAAAAAATTGTACTGATGCGTTGGGCCTATGAATCCTCATTTTCTCTTACCCTCACCTGTATGCATGTGCCTTGTCAAGGACTTCAACATTTTAGCCACTTCTTGTTCTTCTGGTCAGATTACTATGATGTCACCTATTTAATGGGCCCATGGTCCATTAAATAGAATGTTCTCATGGCTCAGGTCTCACGGGATGTTCTCCTGGTTCAGGTCTCTTCAAGCCAGGTTGCAATGCCATGGCTGCCACTCAGACCTTGCTGCTGATTCTACTGATTGTATGCACTTGGCTTCTGGTGGTCATGCATGATCACCAGGCCTCCACCAGTTCAGAATCCGGTCATCCACCCCATTTGCTATTGGGGTCCCAGTCCTGTAATGGCAGCTCTGGCTACAGAGGGCAGCCCTCACTGAGCTGCTCAGTGATGCTGATGCCCCTCTCAGCCGCACATTACTCATTGCTTTGGTAGAACAGCATCTCTTCCATGCCATCCTCCAGAGCAGTTTAGGCTAGCTGGAACTCTAAGGTTGACATCCTTTCCATCATCTGGTCATAAGGGACCCTGATTCTGCCTTAGGTGTAACCTGGGGGAAGGACATAGTGACAAATGACCTGGAGTCAGTGCTACCTGTGTTGCCGCATGTGGCCTGCATGAGTCCCGCTCATGCCTGATTCCGGATGTATACTCCACCACACGTATCCATTGATCAAGACCGAGTTAATTTTCATAAATGTAAGATATTTTATATAAGCTATCATTTTCATTTTCAGAAAGATAAATCAGAGAAAAAAAAAGCATGAGAACCCTTGAAAAGAATCTTAGTAGGATGACGTGACTGAAGTTTTGAGACACACGCTTTGGAAAGTGGAGGGAACACTTAACTGCAAGTGGAAGCTTCCCAACTTGAGAACTGGAGGCAGGCAGCTTACAGTCTGGCCTCATTGACAAGCTTCAGGGAAGGAGGTGGAAGATGCTTCAGGGAAGGAGGTGGAAGATGCTTCAGCTCCTACCCCTCTCTGCAGAGGAGCATGTGTGCTCATCTGTTGTTCTACTCCATGCATAACTTTTCAGGAGCTGGACCTTGTTAGGGAGGCCTGACAATGTCCAGGTCTGTGTGTGCTGAGTGGGTATGTTTAATTTGGGGTGCACTAGTCACAAGTTTTTTTGACAAACAATCTAAATTACATTTCTTCCAACCTATTTATCAGCTACCAAAGGGGGGTCTTTTGATCTACCTGTCACCAACTACTACCTCTATGTCCCAATTTGTCATGAAATCAGGTAAAGACTGTTTATTCTTAGGGTCATCCTTTAAGCTCCAATGTGGTTATTAGTATTCATGAATTTTAACATGTGTACTATAGCAATATGTTAGAATATATGAGGTAAAAATGAAAAGTGGCATCTTAGTCCAACATTAACAATAACAATATTGTATCCATTCAGAGTTCTAGCACAGACAGAGTCTACTCCCACTCGTAAAAGTAGTAAGAAACTTAAAAGCCTGTCAAATGGTTTACAGAACTGAGGGAAGAAAAAGTCTCCAGCATGTGTCCAGGCATGGCTCCCAGAGCCACACCACAGAACTGAGTGGCCAAGGAAGCTGCTTTATTATCGGAAAGCTGCAACTCAGATGTTGCCTGCTGACTTGTGAAGTCGTCATGCAACTCCTGGCTACAGGGCCAGGCCATTTGTCATAATCAACACCAGTAAAATTGGTTTTCATGGGTATTGAGAATATACAGGGCGCCTAACACATCTAGCTTGCTGGCAAAAGGAGGAGATTCAGCTTACAAATTTGATTACATCAAAATAGACTTCTGAAGGGCTAATTTCCCCATATAAGGAGTGCTATAATTACTTTACTTAACCCCTCAGGACCTGCTACCCTCTATCACATTTGAATTTTGTTGACAGAGGAAAGCTTATTGCAATGTGAAAAATTTCAAGAAGGCTAGGAGTTTGGAATTTAATCATTACATATTTGAGTGCCATTTTCAGTGCAGTTAATGACTCAATATGTTATCCTATAATTTATATTTTTCTTTGCGTTTTCCACAGCCTTTTGTTTCCTATGAGCTTTTTTATTTTTATATATATACATGTGACAGTCGACCCCCCGCCCCATGCATTCAAAAATCTATGTTTAACTTTTGACTCCCCCAAGACTTATGACTATTAGCCAGAAGCCTTACCTGATAACATAAACAGCCAGTTAATATATTGTGTATTTTCTGTGTATCATAACTGTAGTCTTACAATAACACAAAAGAACAATCATGGCCGGGCGCAGTGGCTCATGCCTGTAATCCCAGCACTTTGGGAAGCTGAGGCGGGCAGATCATGAGGTCAGGAGATTGAGACCATCCTGGCTAACACAGTGAAACCCCGTCTCTACTAAAAATACAAAAAATTAGCCGGGCGTGGTGGCGGGCGCCTGTAGTCCCAACTACTCCGGAGGCTGAGGCAGGAAAATGGCGTGAACCCGTGAGGTGGAGCTTGCAGTGAGCCGAGATGGCGCCACTGCACTCCAGCTTGGGCGACAGAGCGAGACTCTGTCTCCAAAAAAAACAAAAAATAAAAAAAAAGAATAATCATATGGGCGAGAGAATATACTTACTACTCATTAAGTGGAAGCAGACCATCATCAAGGTCTTCATCCTTGTCTTCACCTTGAGTAGGATGACAAGGAAGAGGAGGGGGGAGTTTGTCTTGCTATCCCAGGGATGACAGAAGTGGAAGACAAAAAACATTATAGGCAAAGAGTAAATGAACATATAATTCAAAAAAAGAAGCCAGGTGTGGTGGCTCATTCCTGTAATCCCAGCACTTTGGGAGGCCGAGGTGAGCAGATCGTTCGAGGAGTTCGAGACCAGCCTGGCAAACATAGTGAAACCCCTGTCTCTACTAAAAATACAAAAATTATCCGGGCATGGTGGTGCACACTGGTAATCCCAGCTACTCGGGAGGCTGAGGCAGGAGAATCACTTGAACCCAGGAGATGGAGGTTGCAGTGAGCCGAGATTCTACCACTGTACTCCAGCCTAGGTGACAGAGTGAGAATCTGTCTCCCAACAAAAAAAAAAAAAGGGAAAAGCTCTTAAATATATTAAGAAGAGCTCCGAAGTTCAAGGCTGCAGTGAGCTATGACTGTGCCACTGCATTCCAGCCTTGGTGATAGAGCAGGATTCCATCCTGAAGTTGTTTTTAATGAAAATAAATAAATAAATAAGATGGTCACCCTCACTTATAAGATACATTCAAGTTAAAACTATGCTGAGCTCTTTTCCTGCCTTTCCCTGGAGGTGGTGGGGATGAGGTGGTGGCAGCAGTGGGGCTTGAGACACGACATGGAGCCAAGAAACTGTCCAGTGTGGTCAGATAGGCTGCAGCCAGAGTCTGAGGAATAATGAGAGCCAGAGAAGGAATTTACAAATATGGAAAGGGAAAAGGTCAGCAGGAACCCTGAGGTGTGGGACTGAAATTGCAGGCAACAGTGTGAAAGTTATACACTATAAATACAGGTGTGTACACATATCTCTAGTTCTGTTTCTTGCAAGAATCTGGAAATAAGACATCCCAATAGCAATGAGTATACTAAATGCCCAGATCTTGGTTTCTTAACAGCTTTGTCACTAAAAAGAGGACTTGGGAATCTATAGCTTGTGGGCCAAATCCAGCCTACTTCCTGATTTTGTGAACAGTTTTGCTGAAACACAGCCATGCCCATTTATATATTACCTGTGACTTTTGTACTGTAACAGCAGAATTAAGCAGTCAATGCTGAGCCCATGGGCCACAATGCCTAATATATTTACTATCAGGCCCTTTCCAGAAAAGGTTTGCTGACCTTTGACTAGGAGAAATCAGGGCTCCTTGGAGAAATGGCTGATTCCTGGGATAGGTCAGGGAAAGTACAAGATAGTCTGGGATGTCTCATGCCAGAAAGAAAATGCTCAGAGGACACAGGATCCAGCTTTAAGGGGCTTCTACTGGCCAAATCTGAGACAATTTTAGCATCAAAATAGAGGAGAGTAATGGATTATAACCCACTGAATTAAATTGTATGATTATATTGTAATAAACATGAGAAGGAAATTACTTTCCTCACAATGGAATGCCAACAAATGTAGAATAACGGAAATAAACACACCATTTGGCAACCACTGTAGTGATGATTTGTTCAAGTGGGAGTCAATGGATGCTAAGGCTGGTGAGTGGAAGTTTGAGACTAGGCCAATATCCTGCTTATCAGAGATCTTCCCACAAAATATCTCTCAATTACAAAGGGGAAAATGGCAGGTTTCTCTACCTGTAAGTTGGGCAGGTGATCAAGGTTAACATCAGTGGGCAGGTCAAGGTCATGTGCCTTCTGATGTGATCCACTGAGAAGAGAACAGCATCACTTCTGTATGGCAGGGTTCCTTCAGGAATGCTTATCCTGATTTTGATGGTTACATTGCAGTTTTATAAGTAAGAGAAGTCCCTGTTTCCCGGAAACACACACTGGAGTATTTAGGGGTGAAGGAGTATCATGTTAGCAACTTGATTTCAAGTGGTTCAGAAAATGACAATGGATATTTATAAAGAGTGATGGAGGAAATACATGAAGTCCACAATTGGAGAGTCTGTGCAAAAGAGAGATAGTAGCTCCTTACTATTCTTTTAACTTTTCTGTAAGTTTAAAATTTCAAAATGAGTTTTAACAATTCACTGAGATACCTTTGAAAAAGTGTGTTTATAAAATGGTTTGAGCATTGTCATTTTGGCAAGGGGGTGAAAAAGCAAGTAATCACAGATTTCTGGGTGGGGTGGTATATATGTACTATTTCTCATTATGGGCTGTCAATATCTATCAAGTTTTAAAATGCACACATCCTTCGACCCAGTAATTATACTTCCAGAAATTTATGCTACTGACATGTCTATGAATAACCTCTACATTACATGAAATAAAAATAAGGCTCATTCCTGTAACCTCAGCACTTTGGGAGGTGGGGTAGGTAGATCACCTGAGGTCAGGAATACAAGACCAGCCTGGCCAATGTGGTGAAACCCCTTCTCTACTAAAAAATACAGAAAGTAGCCAGGCGTTGTGGCACATGCTTGTAATCCCAGCTACTTGGGAAACGGAGGCAGGAGAATCGCTTGAACCCAGGAGGCAGTGAGCTGAGATAGTACAACTGCACTCCAGCCTGGGCAACAGAGTTAGACTTTCCAAAAAAAAAAAAAAAAAAAAGACCCAGAGTTGTGTGAAATATGCAATTTGTACAAGAACGAATCATGCATATTTAAAGATGCTGGTAATAGCTGAAAGAATAGAAAGATCAACTGAGCGTCCCAGTGAAAATGTGGACAAGAGACTTTGTCCGTCATTCTAAAAGTAAAAAAAGTACAGATGTACGAGAGGTGGAGAACTGAAGTATTTTTGCATCTAATCTTAGGTTCCACTTCTTGATGACTAAAAGGAACCACAATTTTCCTTTCCTTTGAATCTTGACTTTGGCAAATTGAATGTAGAACTGACAATATGACAGTTCTGGGCCTAGATATTACAGACGTGTGATTGACATGAGAATTGTGTCCAGAGAATCTAGCTGGAAGATGAGACACAAGAATAGGGCCAGTGGTCCCAGTTAAGGCCATCTTAAATTAGCTACCAGCCAGCCAACCACCACAGCGAGCCCAGCCATGACCAGAAGAATCACCAGACAGACCTATGATCTCGTGAGCATAGTAGATGGTTGTTTTAAGCCACTAAGTTTTGGAGTGTTTTTACATTAGTGTGGCAATAGAACCCCTTACTATATGGGTTCCTACATGGACCTTGCACATGACAAAGCTTGTTTATTGCTACAAATCTAGCAGTCCAAATGTATTCTCAACTTTCCCTTATCCTCTTGGGAACTGGGCATGACTGAGAATGAGTTAATCAAATGCTTACCTATGGGACTTTGAGTGCTGCTGCATCTATTAATGAAAGTGTCAAGTCTCCAGTGTCCTTGTTTCTTGGTGAAACTTGCATCAGACTGACTGATGACAGCATTGCCAGCTGCATGAGATCCTAGCACTGATGCCTTCAGCTGATTCTTGGGCTGTGTTGTCAACTATCCTCCTAACATTTTCTGAGCTTGATTCCCTGCTCCTGATAATTCCATGAGCTACCCAATATCCTCTCACCTTTCATTCCATTTATTTTACATGAGCCAGGGGGCTTTTTGTTTTAAAGTCAAATGTCATTCATTTGAAAGTCTTTCAAACTGATTAGCCAGGGATCTGCCAGTATGGGCAGTCCAAACTGCCACAGTAGTGTAGAGAAGTTAAGGGAAAGCAAATGGGGGAGAATTTTAGGAATGAGAATAGTATAAATGTCCAACTATTTGCCTTTGGAGCATTAGATGATTAGCCCAGCACATCTCAATTACCATATTAGTATAATCAAATTAGAGATTATCATTTAGTATGGACCTTGGCACTGGACATCAATTATATGAAAACTCGAGTTTCACCAACCTTTTACATTAGGAGTGACCAGCATTAAATCTTTGAATTGTGCCCATAACCTATTACATTCTTAGATTTGTAGTTTGTTAAGTTCTGACTGCTGTCACAGTCTTGTAAAGAAGTTCAGAATCAAATATTAGCAGTGTGGCTAAATGCCTTCTATTGCCCCTAAGTGACATGAATTTGGATCTCAACTCAGGAAATCTTGAATCAAATTGGATAACTACCAACTTTCCCATCCCTGGGCAAACAGTTGTCTCCCAATTAGTTTGAGGCTCAACAGAACTAAGACCCTGGATACGTTTCAGCTGGAATCTGTTCAGTCTTTAAATTTCTCAAATCCATCATGTCTTATTCCATCGTTCAGGCCCTCATTTCTCATCCAGGTCATTACAGTGACTCAAGACAATATTGAAGGCAGAGAGACCAAATTTATAACAGGGGATTGGCCTTCTGTGATGTGATCTTGCTTACCTCCCACTGCAACTTCTGCCAATCCCAAGATAGGAAAAATGACATTTGCCTGAACATACCAGTGATTTTCAGGACACTGAGCCCTTGCATATGCTGTTCTCTATGATTTGAATGCCCTCCAAGATAAACGTCTACTCATCCTTCAGATCTCAAGCAGCACTCACTGTGAATCTCCAAGTGGAGGTGATCATTCACCTCTTGCAGTTCTATCTATTTAACGCCATTCTCTATCATAGGGCATTGATTTCCTTCATTTGTTCAGAGTTATTTTCTATCCCCATGGCATAGGCTATTACACTAGAGTACTCAAATTGTATCTATGGACTACCTTGGAGGAGGAAAACAAAAATCCTGCAGTCCCATGAGCTCAACTCTGTCACCCGCATACAAAATTGTGTTCATTCTGCCAAGAAAATGTCCCTGACATTTAAGAGCCATACTTAGAAAAGAATGACAAAACATGACAATTACTGCCTAGGCTTTCAGCCATTACTCAAGAAGTCTATCCATCACATTAATAAAGAGCCCTTTCTTCCTTGTTAACCATATAAGCTGAACAGCAGCAGACAGGGCATCGTGGAAATTTTATGATCCCTGGTGACAGTTATGGTTTAAATCTGGCCTTAAATTTATTGCCTTCTGGATCCCACTTCCTTGAATTAAAAGGATTGTACTGCACTGCTATGAATCTTATGGAAGTACTTCTAAAACTGGGTAAGGACATATGTATATGCCTGTTCATTTGAACAGTTACGAGAACTAAAATTGGGGCACAACTGAAACTTTATGGGAAGGGTTAAAAATTATACAAAATCCATAACCATCCAATTCTATGCAACATTTGAAAATACTGAACCATTTGTCCTTATAAATCTGTTCATGACCTATTCTGTGGTCATGGAAACATGCTGAACATGTAATATAATCCAATTGAACATTATGAAAAACATGTATCTACACAAATATGTACACACTTGTGAAAAATAATGATTAGGGAAACACTCACCAAAGCCAAAGTTTGTAATGTATGATGTAAGTTGGTGTGAGGGAGAGACATAAAAAGAATTAACAAGTAGTTATTGTGATTGAAATAATCTTAAGAACACATTTAAAAAAATAATCTTTAAACCTACATTGAAAGAATTGTTTCTTATGAGTGACATGGACAGGTTCTTACACCTATAGATCTCACATCCTGAAGTAGGCTATTGCCCCCAGGAAGGTAGGAGGATAACATAGGAGGTTAACTTCCAACAGAACTGAAGACAAACATTGCCGAGGTATATATGCAGTCCAACTACATGTACTCTCTAGTTGATTTTTTCTTTGAAGGCCAATGACTCTTCAGATTGCAAGTATCCTCTTCTTGGATAGTTGTTTATTCTGATATTTCTTTGATATTCCCAAGTACCACCAGATGATAGTAGAAAAGGATAAATAGGCAACTGAAAGCTGTGGCAAACAGAAGGATCAAACTACTGAAGTATTGACCTCTGGCAACTTCAAGCTCTATTCTCAGCACGACAGAAATAAGTGATCAGAACTTGTAGAGCAGTTCTCAAACTTTTTGGTCTTGGGACCCTTTTATGCTATTAAAATGAAAAGCCCAGTTAGCTTTTGGGTGGGTTTTATCTATTGACATATACAATACTAAGATTTTTTTAAAGTTTGAGAACATTTAACTTAAAAACATTAATATCATTAAAATGTCATTTTATGAAAAATTTTCTTAAACAAAAAATAGAATAGCAACGTTGTTTTATGTATTTGCAAGTGCCCGGTGGATTCGAAGACAGTTGAATTCTCATACCTATTTCTGTATTCCATCTGTTGTAATGTTACTTTGAAGTTTATAAATAAAATCTAGCCTCACAAGGAAATATTTAATGCCTTTTTAGGTAACTATGGATATTTATTTAATGCTGTACCAAAACTCAACTGGTAAAGATGAGTTGCAATTTGGAATTTGTAGCTGTATCAATGAGCATCATGCTCTCTTCAAGTCCACAGTCCACTGGTCTATTTTTAAAATGGATTTCTTTCTTTCTTTTTTTTTTTGGAGACAGAGTCTCGCTCTGTCGCCCAGGCTGGAGTGCAGTGGCCAGATCTCAGCTCACTGCAAGCTCCGCCTCCCAGGTTTACACCATTCTCCTGCCTCAGTCTCCCGAGCAGCTGGGACTACAGGCGCCCGCCACCTCGCCCAGCTAGTTTTTTGTATTTTTTAGTAGAGACGGGGTTTCACCGTGTTAGCCAGGATGGTCTCGATCTCCTGACCTCGTGATCCGCCCATCTCGGCCTCCCAAAGTGCTGGGATTACAGGCTTGAGCCACCGCGCCCAGCCTAAAATGGATTTCTTATCTCACGTGATTTTGTATTATCGTACACTGGTCATTTGCAAAGTTTGTTTGTGGAGTTATACAGACCTTCTACATGTTGGTATTTTCATTATAAAATAGCAAAAATTCACATTCTTAATACAACCATTCTCATTACAAAAGTCTTTAATAGGAAGTTGTCAAGCTCATAGAGGCAGATTCCAAGAACCTAGGTTTTACTTGAAGACAAATTTTTACCAGTGCTAACCAATACCATCAGTTTTCTTGAAGTGAGTAGCTCACTTTATTCATTTAAGAAAATGTCTGTCCAAAACCCAAGTCTGAGCCACTGTAATTCGAGCTGTGAGCTGAACTACATTCTTCATGGAATACCATTTCTACTTGGAAGAATGACAATTGCACAAGTTCTTGGCTTTAAAACAGCCATCATACTTTCATAAGCAAAGAGCTTTATATGTACTTCCCATTTCATCATGCAGAACATAAGACATGTACTTAAAAGATGCAATAAAATTAATTCTAACTGCTTCTTCATGGACATTCTCTGGCTTTTCAAATTTTAATTTTACTGCAAGGTCATGGAGGTGAAGAATACAATGATTACTAGGCACCCTTTAGAGCCACCAGCTTATTTGTACTAAGTTTTACTGATACTCTGCAGGAGGATAGTAAACTAAGGGATATTGGATTTGTCAGGGTCCTCCAAGGCAGAAACAATAGGAAACAAACATATGGAAAGGGATTAACTAGAGGTACTGACTCATGTGTTAACGGAGGCTGAAAAGTCCCATATCAGGCCATTCGCAAGCTGGACAACTTGGGATGCTGAGAACACTGCTCCATTCAAGTCTAAAATCCTCAGAACCAGGGAAGCTAAGGGTGTGACTCTCAGTCTGAGGCTAAAGGCCTGAGAACCCGGGGTGGGCGTGGGGGCGGAGGTGGTCACTGGTATATGTCCCAGGGTCCAAACATCAGAGCACCTGAAGTTCTGATATCTAAGAGCAGGAGGTGGAGGAGGATGTCCCAACTCTGGGAGAGAGACTTCACTTTTCCTCTGCCTTTTTGTTCTATCTGAGTCCCTAGCCAATTGAATGGTACCTACCCACCTTGAGGGTGGATCTTCCCCATTCACTCACTCAGTCCACCAACCTATATGACAGTCTCCTCTGGAAACGCCTCACCCACACACAGAAATAATGCTTTAGCAGCTCTCTAGGTATTCCTTAATCCAGTCAAGCTGACATGTAAAATTAGCCATCAAGTCCACTTCTTGTCAACTTGGCACCCAATTGCATCTCCTTACCTAGCATGATGCAACTATCCTACAAATAAAACACCTTAGTTCCTTTCCCAGAAAATGTAAAGTCCTTGGGTGAGCTTTACTTTTCTACTGATAGTCCACAACTTAAATACTACGCTGTAAAATACTCATATAAAATCAGTAAGTCTGGCTTGGCATGGTGACCCATGGCTTACGCCTGTAATCCCAGCACTTTGCAAGGCTGAGGCAGGTGGATCACCTGAGGTCAGGAGTTCGAGACCAGCCTGGCCAACATGGTGAAATCCCGTCTCTACTAAAAATACAAAAATTAGCTAGGTGCAGTGGCACGCACCTGTAGTCCCAGCTACTCGGGAGGCAGAGGCAGAATTGCTTGAACCTGGGAGGCGGAGGTTGCAGTGAGCTGAGATCATGCCACTGCACTCCAGCCTGCCACTGCACTCCAGCCTGGGTGACAGAGCGAGATTCCATCTCAAAATAAATCAGTAAGTCTTGTATTACATGATAAAGGAATAAGAATGAAAATAGACATTTGCTTAATATATGAATGGGTATATAGATTCTTTAGAAATACTTATGACAGTCTACCTCTATAACTGGTCATGTGATCATAGTTGGTATTTTTAATGATCTTTCTAGGATACATTCCACATTCCCCTTGCCTTCAGCAAGTATTTCATCCGGTCATGGTTCTTTACCTGGTAAAGTGACCCAAATCTTCATTCCTGAAAGTTCTGAGCCATTCCTAGTCCTGCCTGGCTAGGGTTGTTGTAATTTCCCATTGAACTTAATCACAGAACATGGTAATACTATGACTTTCTAAGAGATATCCTGTATTCCAGACCTATTCTTCCTTACCTCAACCGCAGAGTAGCAGTCTACATATATCACCCCAACCAACACCATTACTCCCATCTCAGCCTGCTAAGTCAGAGGCATGAGGAGTCCAGTGTAACCAGGTGGCAGTCTCAATTTCCAGCTCAATTGAGTCATTGTGTCTCTTGGTGGAACATTCCTTCCTCTGGAACCATGACCTCTAAGTCAACAGAGCTTAAGTCATAAGAACAAAAAGCAAACATTTTGCTAGTGGGTCATTAGGGGTGATAGTGTGTAATGTCACTCCCATTTCTACCCCTTGATTCCTGGGCCCATGAATTCTGGCTATAGGAGAAACAGTACCACACATTGGATGCTGATTCAGAACATATACAGCCGTCTGGAAGACCCTTCCCCAGCCCTGCAAAGCACTGTTACCTAGCTGGTACCATAACTGACTTCAAAAGGCCATTCCACCATTTTATCAAACCAGATGTCACTGAATGATGGCAAACATGGTAAGACCAGTGAATTCCATGAGCATGAGTCCATTGCTCCATTTCTTTGGCTGTGAAATGAGTGCCTTAGTCAGAAGTGATGTTCTTGGAAGGATAAGGCATTCAGTATGTCTATGGATAGTAGTTTTGGCAGAAACATCACATACAGGAAGACAGATCTATATCAAGAATAAATATCTATTCCAGTAAGGACAAAACTCCACCCCTTCCATGATGCAAGTGTTCAATGCAACCAACCTGCCATCACGTAGCTGATCACCCCGGGAATTTTACCAGGTGGGGGATATATGTTGGTCTCTGCTGCTGACAGATTGGGCACTCAGTGGTGGCCATAGCTAGGTCAGCCTTAGTGACTCAGAATCTATGTTGCTGAATCTATGCATAACCTCCATCCCTGCCACCATGGTCACTTTGTTCATGAGCCCATTGGGTGATGACAAGGGTGACTGGAAAGAGACAGACTAGAATCCAAAAAACAGGTCATCCTATCTACTTAAGATCCTCCTCTGCTTACTCTTTGAACATGCACATGGGATGTAGCTATCTTCTCATCCTTTGCCCACTCAGATCTATCCATGTACCTATTCCCAAATTTTTCAGTTTTCCAATCACATTCCTTCTAAGTCCCTGACTATCCAGCTAAATCACTGGCCACAGCCCATGTCAGTATAGTCATGTATCACTTAATAGGTCTACCTTCTGATAAGTGCTTTAGGCAATTTTGTCTTGTGTGACTGCAGAGTATACTTTCACAAACCTAGAGGGTATAGCCCATTGCTCCTAAGCTACAAACCTGTACAGCATGTTACTATACTGAATACTATAGGCAATTGTAACACAATGGTAAGTATTTGTGGTATTTAAGCGTACCAAACAGAAAAGGTACAGTAAAAATATGGTACAAGATAAAAAATGGTATACTTGTAATGGGTGCTTACCATGAATGGAGCTTACAGGACTAGAAGTCACTCTGGGTGAATCAGTGAGTGGTAAGTAAATGTGAAGGCCTAGGACATTACTACATACTACATATTACTGTAGGCTTTATAAACACTGTACACTTAGACTGAGTTTATAAAAATAGTTTTCCTTTAATAAATTAACCTTTGCTCATATAATTTTTACTTTATAAATGTAAGTTTTAAAGTCTGACTCAACACTTCGTTTAAAATACTGTATCTGCACAAACATTTTCTTTATATTCTTAAGCTTTTTTCTATTAAGTTTTACTTTTAAACTTTTGGACGCAAGTACACACATTAACCTAAGCCTACACAGGGTCAGGATCATCAGCATCACTGTCTTCCACCTCCACATCTTGCCCCACTGGCAGGTGTTCACAGACAGTAATGTGCATGGAGCTGTCATCTACAACAATGCCTTCTCCTGTAATACCTCCTGAAAGACCTACCTGAAGCTTTTTTACAATTTTCAGAAGGAATACACTAAAATGATACAGTAAATATATAAACCAGTAACAGTCGTTTATCATCAGGTATTATGTACTATACATAACTTTATGTGCAATACTTTCATGTGACTGGCAGTGCAGTAGGTGTGTTTAAACCAGCATCACCACAAGCATGTGAGTAATGCAGTGTGCTGTGAGGGCTATGATATCACCAGGCGACAGGAATTTTTTGGCTTCATTACTGTCTTATGGGTTCATGGTTTTATATGTGGTCCACTGTTGAAACATTATGTGGTACACGATTGTATAATCAAATATTGCCATTTTTCCTTGCAAGCAAAATGCATGACCAGTATACTCTCTGAAGTTCTGCCTATTCATATTTCCTTTCCCCATTATCTACAGGAATGTCCCAGAAAGGGCTATCATGCTGAAGCTGTCCACTTGTGGATGGAGGACCATCTGTAAATCAGGCTCCAGTCTTCCCTTCCTCTGTCAGCTGAACATAGGGTACTCCTCATGAGGCACAGGTATAGGTTTGGGGAGAGAAGGCAGTATAGCAAGAGTAGAAGCCATAGACATTTTGGGCCACTTCAGGTAACTTACTTGTGCTTTCAGGACCTACTCAGGCCTGACCACATATACGTCACTATTTTATGGAGTGCTGCTGTGCATACCCAACTTTATGGTTTAGTGGGTCAAGTAACACCCAATTCAGGTTGCATGGTTAAAAAATAGACAAAGGACATTAGTGGCCTTTGGTCAATTGTTCAATTTCTATTAAGGCCCAGTGGTAGGCCAAGAGTTTTCTCCAAAGGAAAGTGGTTATCTGTGGATGACAGTAGGGCCATGCTCTAAAAGCCTAAGGGCCTCTGCTATGGTTCACTTACAGGGGCCTTACAACAGCTCCAAACAGAATCACTATCTGCCACTGACACCTTGAGTACCATTCAATTTGTTAGATCATATGCCAAGTGGCAGAGCAGCTTGAACCTGTTGTAGAGTCTTTTCCTGTTCTGGGCCTCACTCAAAATGAGCAGCTTTTCAGGTCACTTGCTAGATGGGCTATTTTAATACAATGAATGAGGAATGTGCTGCCTCCAAAAATCTAAGTAGGGTATATGTTATCACCTATTGCTCCTAGGTTACAAACCTGTATCACATGTTACTGTACTGAATACTGTAAGCAATTATAACATGATAGTAATTATATATTTAAATATTTAAACATAGAAAAGGTACAGTCAAAATACAGTATAGTTTTACGGGACCACCACCATATATGTGGTCCATCATCGATCAAAAAATTGTCAGGCGGCACATGACCGTACATAAGAAGATTTATTAGTTCACATGATTATGGAAGCTGAGAAGTCCCATAACAGGCCATCTGCAAGGTGGAGACCCTGGGATGCTCGTAGTGCTGCTTGGTCCAAGTTGAAAAGCCTCAGAACCAGGGAAAATGGTGTCATTCTCAGTTTGAGATTGGAGACCCTAGAACTTGTGGGGCCACTGGTCTAAGTCCCAGAGTCCAAATGGCAGAGTGCCTGGAGTTCCGACATCTGGGAACAGAAGAAGGGTGTCCCAGCTGAGAGAGTGTGTGTGAAAGACAGAGTGAGTGTGTGAAAGACAGAGTGAGTGTGTGAAAGGCAGAGTGAGAGTGTGAAAGGCAGAGTGAGAGTGTGAAAGAGAGACAGAGTGTGAAAGAGAGTGTGAAAGAGAGAGTGTAAAAGAGACAGAAAGTGTGAAAGAGACAGAAAGTGTGAAAGAGAGAGAGTATGAAAGAGGAGTGTGAGAAAGAGGAGTGTGAGAAAGAGGAGTGTGAGAAAGAGGAGTGTGAGAAAGAGGAGTGTGAGAAAGAGGAGTGTGAGAAAGAGCATATGAAAGACAGAGTGTGAAAGAGTGTGAAAGAGTGAAAGAGTGCGTGCCTGAAACACAGTGGGTGTGTGAATGTGAAAGAGTGTGTATGTGAAAGAGTGTGAGAAGGAGTGTGAGAGAATGTGTCAAAGACTATCAAAGAGGCCAGGCATGGTGGCTTATGCCTGTAACCCCAGCACTTTGGGAAGCTGAGGTGGGTGGATTACTTGAGGTCAGGAGTTCGAGACCAGCCTGGCCAACATGGCAAAACCCTGTCTGTAGTAAAAATGCAAAAATTAGCCAGGTATAGTGGTGGGCGCCTATAATCCCAGCTACTCAGGAGGCTGAGGCAGGAGAATTACTTGAAAATGGGAGTCAGAGGTTGCAGTGAGCTGAGATCGTGCCACTGCATTTCAGCCTTGGCCACAGAGTAAGACCCCGTCTCAAAAAAAAAAAAAAGTGAAAGTATGTGAACAAGTGTGTGAACAAGAGAGAAAGAGTGTGTGAACAAGAAAGTGTGAGTGTGAACAAGAAAGTGTGAGTGTGAACAAGAGAGAGAGTGTGTGTATGTGTGTGCGTGTAAGATAAATCATCTTTCCTCTGCCTTTTTTCTCTCTGGGTCCCCAGCCAATTGGATGGTACCTGCCAATGTTGAGAGCGGATCTTCCCGACTCATTCCACCAACTCACAGGCCAGTCTTCTCTGGAAACGCCTTCACAGACACATTCAGAAATAATGCTTTACCAGCTCTCCAGCCATTCCTTAATCCAAATCAGTTTGACACCTAAGATTAACTAGAGCTATCAAACAGTGAGTAAGTGTGACAATGGGGAAAGGACAATCTCTTCAATAAATGGTTTTGGGAAAACATATCCACAAGAATGAAATTGGACCCTTATCTCATACCATGTACAAAACTCGAGTCAAAAATGAACCTAGGACAAATAGACCTAGAATTGTAAAATTACTGAAAGAAAATACAGGGGGAAAGCTCCATGACATTTGTCTAGACAGTAATTTTTTGGATGTGTCTCCAAAATACAGGCAATAAAAATAGACAAATGAGATTACAAACTAAAAAGCTTCTTCAGAGCAAAGGGAATTCTCAGAATGAAGAAATAACCTATGGAATGGAAGAAAATATTTGTAAATTGTACATCTGATAAGGGGTTAACATACAAAATATATAGATAACTTAAACTCAGTAGTAAGAAAATCACCAGGTTACAACATGGGCAAAGGACCTGAACAGATATTTTAAAAGATGACATACAAATAGCCAGCAAATACATATATACTAAAAAAACAACATCACTGATTATCGGGGAAATACAAATTAAAACCACAATGAGATGTCACTTCATACTTGTATTAGAATGACTATTATTGAAAAGACAGAACATAAGTGTGGGGAAAGATGTGGAGAAAAGGGAATATTTGTGTATTGCTGGTGGGGATTGTAAATCGTAAAATGGCTGTAGTACAGCCATTATGGATATATTAATACTCATGTTCTCCAGAGGGACAGAACTGGTAGGATATATGTATACATATACAAAAGGGGGCTTATTGGGGAGAATTGGCTCAATTACATGGTAAATCCCATGACAGGCTGGGGAAGAGAGAAGGCATGAAAGCTGGGGAAAGAGAGAAGCCAGTAGTATGGCTCGATCCAAGTCCGAAAGCCTCAGAACCAGGGGAACAAACAATGCAACCCTCAGCCTGAGGCCAAAGGCCCAAGAGCCCCCAGGAGGCAGCTGGTGCAAGTCCAAAGGCCGAAAAATGTGCCGTCTAATGTCCAAGGGCAGGAGGAGAGAAAGCAAGTGTCCAGCACAAGAAGAGCCAGAAGATCCAACAAGCTGCTTGTCCCTCTTCTGCCTGCTTTGTTCTAGCTGCGCTGGCAGTAGATTGGATGGTGCCCCACCCCACACTGAGGGTGGGTCTTCCTCTCTCAGTTCACTGACTCAAATGTCAATCTGTGATGGCAACACCCTTACAGACACACCCCAAAATCCTTTACCTGCCATCTAGGCATCCCTCAATCCAGTCAAGTTGACATCTCATATTAATGATCACAATGGAAAAAGGTATAGAGGATCCTTAAAAAGTTAAAAGTAGAACTACCATATGAGCCAGCCATTCCCCTACCGAGTATTTATCCACAGAAGATCAGTATGTTGAAGAGGTATCTGCACTCCCAGGTTCATTGCAGCATTATTCATAGTCACTAAGATATGGAATCAACCTAAGTGTCCATCAATGAATGAACAGGTAAAGAATGTTGTAAGTATACACAATGCAATATTATTCAGCCATACAAAAAGAAGCAAATTGTATTATATACAACAATGTGGATGAACCTACAAAACACTAAGTGAAAAAAGCCAGGCACAGAAAGACCAATACCATGTGATCTCATATGTGGAAACATAAAAAGTTGAACTCAGAAGCAGAGAGTAGAATGGTGGTTACTAGGAGCTGAGGTGGGGATTAGCGAATATATGCTAGTCAAAGGTATGAAATTTCAGCTAGTCAGGAAGAGTAAGTTCAAGAGATCTATTGCACAGCATGGTGACTATAGTTAATATATTGTATATTTCAAAATTGTTAATTTTAAATATCCTTACCACAAAAGGCGAGATAATAGATGTATTAGCTTGATTTAGCCATTGTACAGAGTATACAGGTATAAAACATCACATTGTAACCCATAAACATATTTTCAATTAAAAATAAATTTAAAATTTATAAAGCAAAATTAAAATCCTTTAGTGTAAGAACCAGAGGGCCTCTTTGGTGGCTTATCAAGAGGCCCTCATCTCCTACAATAAAAGGGGAAACACAGCTAAACACAGAGAAGTGAGAAAAACACAGCTTCGGTGGAAAATGAATGTGCCCAGCCAGCTCGTGTCTGTTATGTTCAGGTCAGGACCTTGATGGGGAAAACTGGGGGATGGGGACATCTGGATGGATGCCTGAGAGTCTTGGCTCTACAGACCCCTGGAACTCTCAGCTTACAAGGTGGCTTACTCGTCCCTAGTAAGCGCTAGCACTTCCCAGTAATATGCCTGTGCCACCAAGGCCGGCAGGAATGCAGTGAGCATGGGGCACCAGTACCATTCAGAAGTTCTATCTGTTGCAATATGATTGTTTCAGGGCCAGCGTTGGCTCTCCTCTGCAGACCAGGGCTAGGCTCATGTATATCCACATGGGCTATGGCCTTTCCTAGGAGTCAAGGACTCAGACTTCCCATAGATAAAGGTCTGGGTCACGAGGCAAGCTCTCTAGCCCAGGAAAAGTACTAAGGCAAGGGTGAAGATAATACTGAGTAGGCAGTAGAGAAAGATGAAAGCCATGTATGGCCTCAGGACCAAGTGCAGCAGTAAGAGGTAGAGCTAATCCTACTAACTGCTTTCTTCTACATGCACTTCACATCCATCCGAGTCTCTGTTTATTCCAACCTGTGATGACATTGAGATGGTGGCCTGTTTCTATATGGTGAGATGACATCTACTTCATTGGATTTTCATGAAGAGTAAATTATCTTATATACATGGTACATAGTATCCATATGTTTGGCCTCTTTATAGAATGTTTTGTCATCTATGTCTCCTCTGTTACATGGAATTCCCAAGCTGTGCCTAATTTAGTGAAGTAGTGCCCCAAAATGAGGGTACTGCAATTGTGAGCAACTATAGAGGGGTCACATGGTTCTGAAACCAGTCACAGAGGCTGCTGACAAGTGAATCCTGTCCTCCTGGCTCAATTCCCTGCTTTAGAAGCTGCTAGATAAGTTGATTCTGAGAATCAAGATATTTCTGAGAAGCTGATTGTCATTTGTGATTGTTCTACATCTTTCTCCCAAGATTTTCCTTTCACCATTTTAATGCAGCTCTTAAACTTGAGTCACGACAATGATCGGCAGGCTCTCATGAATTTTGCTGCAGCAAGGTGTTGGTCAGAAGTTGGTAACGTTCAATCCTTTCCAGTTTGTCAGGCTCTCTGAGAAGCAGAGGCTGAGAGACAGGGTTTGGAGTGAGAGGTTTCCTGGGAGTAATGCCTCTGAACAGTGAAGGGTGAACACACAAGGTCGAGCCAGTGCATTAGTTTCTTCTTGCTGCCATAGCAAGTTACCACACTTACTGACTTAAGACACCAGTTTATCATCTTACGGTTCTGGACGTCTGAAATAAATAGGTTTCACTGAGCTAAAAAAGTCAAGATCTTGGTGGCAGCCTACATTCCTCCTGAAAGTTCTAGGGGAAAATCCACCTACTCACTTTCCAGCTTCTAGGGGCTGCCTGTTCCTCTTGGTTTGTGACCTTGAATCATTCTAACCTCTGCTTCCTCTCATTCTGACTGATTATCCTATTTCCTCTCCTTTCGAGGACCCACTCAGATAATCCAGAATAATCTGAAAGTCTTCAACTTAATCACATCTGCCAGTCCCTTTTACCATGTATGGAATACTTGCAAGTTCATGGGATTGGAACGAACATTTTGGGGGCATTATTCCACCCACCATAGTGAGGAAAGCCTTCAGGTGGCTGTGCAGATCTAAAGTGGGGAGGAGGACTAGGCATACAGACTTCAGTTCTGAGGCAGATCTGACAAAGTCTCTACCAGTTAAAAATTAGCAGAGTCATGTGTTTTTGACAGAAATAGTCTCTAATCATAACTACCAGACTCAGTCGTTGGCTGGAAGCTGCCCATGAAGACCATGACCTTGGCTTGAAAGCCCAAGTGGATCCGGAAGGACAGCTGGAGGCTTTCACCATCTGTGCTCCTAATAACTGAATAAAAAGTTTTTCTATGAAGGGAGGTCCATGTAGCATTTTCTATGGCCACATCTTTAGTGACTGCATGAATTGAAAAGTACATAGGGATAATAGCAAACAATACGGAAGGACAATCTTAGGCTAGATTTGTTACCTCTGTTCTTGGCCATGTTATCCAGCATCAGTATCAAAGGGGTTTTTCCTAAGAATCTACCCTACAGAAACAGAAGCACAGAGAAGCAAGGGTATGTTATGTTTCTTCATTGCATCATTTTTAATTGCCAAGGAGCTAGACAACCCCAAATGTCTATCCATAAGGCAAACACTAAGTTCCAGTTCATTCATACTATAGAATACTGTGCATACATTAGGAATGAGTGGTTCTTTATTGATAAATGGCCAAGATACATCAAGTATAGACAAGAAATTGCATAAAAACCTAAGTTATCAACACTTTTATGAAACCTTATTCTTCTACTTATTTTTTAAGTAATCTTGTAATAAGCAAGTGGGATGGAGAGGTGGATAGTGAGAAAAGGACTTTAAATCTCAAGAGGAATATGTAAGACTTTCTACCAAAAAACTGCTTTTCTATTTCTAAACTTTTAAAAAGCAACAAACATTCTGATGGCCGCCATGAATGTTCACATTCTAAAGTTATTTTCAGCTAGGAAGGCAACTCCAAATAATGGAAAAATAGAAAAGTATGATTTATCTGGTTGTACCCTTGGCATAATGCCTATTTTTCCATGAGACCTCAGCAGAATTGCCTGAGAATCATGAGGGGTGTTTCTTTAGCTGTCATCACTGTGAACTTCCAAGTATCACCAGAAGAGGGCAAAGGTGGATAAATCATGGGACAGCTGACACCGAAGGCTCAGACTTATAGAAGTCACTTTCATTCTCCTCTGCAAGGCTGGAACTGCTGCTCTTGGCATTCTTGAACCTTAGAAGTGGTATCAGATATTAAGACGATGTATCATGCAAGGTCTAACCAGAGAAACAGAACCAAGAGATACATATTAATACGTGTTCCAATTCATTGCAAGGACTTGTTTCATGCAATTGTGGAAGCTGGCAAAGCGAGTCCATTATCCGCAGATAGGGCAGCCTTTCAGGAGGAACAGGCAGGAACTCAGGTGCTGCTGAAACTTCTGACCGCAGCAGAATTTCTTCATTAGGGAAGCCTCAGCTCTGTTCAGTCCTTTCAAATGATTGGATCAGGCCCATAAGCTCATCTGGGAGAATATCCCTTACACTTCAAGTCAACTAATTATGGAGTTTAATCATATCTACATGATACTTCTAAAGCAATACCTACATTAGTGTTTTTAGAACTGGGGACAGTAGTCTTGCCACGTAGGCATATCAAAAAATCATTACAATCTACCCTCATCAACTTGGCACCCGTAGGCCTCACATTAAGACATAGTTAATCTCCAAATAGTAAATTCTGCCTAACATAATACAACTGTCCCATGTACAACTGAAAACACAGAAACCCTTTCCCCAAAAGAGGGTGCAAGTTTAGTTAGGTACAGTTCACTCTTCTTTAATATGTGATAGCTTGAATACTACCATAACAAATACTAGGTCAACTAGTATTAACATTTATATTAGATTATAAGAAGATGAGACACAAATAGTTACTCTATATACAAACATACCTAACAAATATTTGTAACTATCAGTGTCTTTGTTTCTACAACTAGTCAGATGGTCAGAGCTAGTATTTATAACCACCTTCTGCCAACACTCCCTTCCATCTTTCCTTGACCTCCAGTAAGCACTTCAGTTGACTGTGGTTCTTTGCCGTGTTGCGTAACCCAAGCTTTCATTCCTGAAAGGTCTGGACCATTAGCAATCCCTTCTGAATGGAGTTGGTATGGTATTCACTTGACTGATCACAAGACATGGTGGTACTAAGAGACACCCTAAGGGATCTTGTGTATTCCAGGCATATTAGCCCTTATGTTCTTGTGTAGCAGTCCAATTTCCCCTTGGTTGTCAGGAACAATTGCCCTAACCAGTACAGCAACTCCTTTACTTTTGAATCAGAGGTATGAGTCAGCCAGCCATCTCAACTTTAACAGATTCATTATTTTGTCTCCTGGTAGAGTCATTCCTCCCTTAGGCTCTGCTGTCTAGGGCTCTTAGTTCCAAACTCCTTGGGAATAAAACAATTTAGTAGATCACTAGGGGGTAATAGTAAAGTTATTTGTATTTTCATCCTTTGATTCTTACATCTTTGAAACCTGGTTATGGGAGAAACAGTTATATTGGACAGTGATTTAAAGACTACATAGAATCCTAGAAGCCTCTGCTTCAGACCTGCAAGGTTTTGCCAATAGCTGATGCTGTAATTTAGTCTTCAAAAGGCCATTCCACCTTTGAGGTTGGTCCACATACCTCTCCTCCAGACCTTATTGTCTCCAGTTTTCTAATTGCATTTCTTCTACACTTACATTCCTTCTACACCCCTGACCATTCAGCCAAACCATTGGCCACAGCTTAGGAACTATTACAGATTCTTACCTCAGGCCATTTCCCCTTCCAGGTAAAATGAACCATCAGGTTTACTGTTCAAAGTTCTGGCTGCAGAAAGGATTTTCCTTCACCAGCATTCTTTAAGGATGTCCCAGAAATGGGCTGTAGTGCTGCAGCTGTCTACTTGTGATGCCTGCATATCACAGAGAGTCATTTGTAAACTGAGCCGGAGCTCTCTCTTCTATAGTCAACTGCTCATATAAAAATCTTCATGAGCCCATAGTTATGAGCTGGGAGAAGGCAGTGTAGGGACAGGAGCAGGAGCTCTGAACATTTGGATCAATTCCTCATGCAAATTGTCTTCAAAGTCTGCACAAGCACAATCTCAAATATACTGCTTTCATTTATTAATGAAGTGCTGCTATGCATATCCAACTTTGCAACTGTGGGGCATACGCTACCCAGTTCCTCATGGGCATCTCAGGTCACACAACATCTTGGTGACACGTGATTAAGCATTCAGTCTCTACAAGGGCCTGTAGCAAGCTAAAAGTTGTTTCTAAAAATAAGTTATCCACAGGCAATAGTAGGGCTTGCTTAAAATCCTGAATCTGTGATTTACCTATGGGAGGTCTCCTCAAGGGTTCAAACAGCATCCCTATCTGCCACTGATACTTTGATCGCCACAGGATCTACTAAGCCATATGGCCAGTGGCAAAGCACCTTGAATGGTAGCAGAGCCTTCTCTTGTTCTGGGACCTATTCAAAGCTTATAGCTTTGAGTCACTTGGTAAGTGAGCTGGAGTAGCATACCTCAGTAAGATAAGTTTCTGCGAAGATCCAAGAAGGCCAATTAGGCATTGTGCCTCTTTGGGCGGTAGGAGGGGCCATTTGCAATAAACTTTTGCCTTAGACATACCTAACGTGCCCCATACGACTGGGCCTTTGGAAATTTCACTTAAGTGAACATCCTTTGATTTTCGGTGGCATTCATTTTCTAGTGTCATGCAAATGTCTTAATCCTATGTCTAGATTAGTTACTACTTCCTGATCACAAGGCCCAATCAGCATATCATTAATATGAGTAATCAGCATATATTATGGAAAGGAAATGTAATCAAGATCTGTGGACTATGACATAGGGATAGAGTTGATACCCTAAGGTAGAATCATGAAAATATATTGTCATGCCAGCTGAAAGCAAATTGCTTTTGATGGTTTTTACTAACAGGTATAGAAAATGTATTTGCCAAATCAACAGCTGCATACCAGGTACTAAAAGCTTATATTAATTTTCTCAAATAACAAATCACATCTTCAACAGTAAGTAGAGTCACCACTTGACTAAGTTTGACAATCCTAAACTGTCATTCTCCAAAATCTGTCTTCTGCATAAGCCAAATAGGCAAGTTAAGAATGTGGCGAAAAGCAGTATCCCTGCATCTTTCAAGTCCTTGATATTGGCACTGTTCTCTAGAATATGGTATTGCTTTTGGTTCACTGTTTTTGTAGGTAGAGGTAGTACTAATGACTTCCACTTAGCCTTTGCTACCAAAAAGTCTTCATTCTACAGGTCAGGGAACACACGTGGGGATTCTATTAGTTGCTGAGTATGTCTGTTATAAATATACATTCCAGACTGGGGAAATAACCACAGGATGAGTTTGGGGACCCACTTGACCCACACTGTGAATTGACCCTTAGCTAAAATTCTATGACCCAACCTTCATAAGCCTCAACCCTCTGCACTGCAGTGATATTTTGGGTTTACAGGAGTTACTGTAAGTTCATAGCCAGTGTCTAGTTATCCCTGAGAAGCCTGATTATCTTCCTTTCCCTAGTGAATTGTCATACTGATAAGTCCTTTTGGAGAAGGCTGAAAAAAATATTAACAGTATGAACTTTTAGTAGTACAGCAACATCATTCCTCAAAGAGACCAAGTCTCCCCTTCAAATGATTCTTGGTCTGAACTAGTTGATGTCTGGGAATTGAGGGGCTGTGACTTTTGGTGATTCAAGTTAGACCATTTACTAGAACTCTTACTTATGCTGTCCAAGAATTTACTAGATTCCCATCTATTACTTTTCTAGGGACATCGTGATCCATCAGTGAATAGCATGGGTCTCTGAGTCACTCTATTCTGATTACTGCTTTGGTTTTACACTAATTATTTCTGCCCATCTCTGGTGTTTAAGTAGCTTCTGCTACCCTAGGATTCCATTATCCCTATTCTATTTAAGGATGGCAGTTTCATGGTAGCAGTTCCCACTTTAATTTCTGACCTACAGAGAATGACAACCAAGCTCTTAGAAGGGTGCTGGAGACTCAAATTTCTCAAAGTAATAAAAAGCAGGTCCTCTAGACTCTCCTGGGGTAGGTAAAGGGGTCTTATGTGACAAATCCATTATAGGATTCCTACCTCCCTAAGCCTTCTGATACCCTTTCTCTAGAGGAGACCCACACAGGACTAGCATTTCAACTTCATTTAGTGTAGACCACCTTTGGGTCCACATTTTAAACAGACAGAATCCTTTATAGCTCCTAAAACTAAAATAAACCTAGAATCTATGCTTAATGGACACATCAATAAATTTAGCTTGATCCAACTTTATATTCTTTTCATCATGACCCCTCCCTGAAGATTCATTCCTACATATTCCCTGTATTTCTGTATAAAAATATGGAAAAGTCATGCAGCTATTTTGAGGTTGTGCATCTCCTCATGGGTCACACTTTGTACTTCACCCTTTAGGAGCTTTTGGAACGTGAGAGTCTAAGTCTGGAAACAGATGTCAGGAATATATCCTAAGGAGAATCAGCGGTGCCTTATAACACAACAGTCTCAGGCAATGGAGAGCTAACCACCTCACTAAGTCTGGAAACGGATGTCAGGAATATATCCTAAGGAGAATCAGTGGTGCCTTATAACACAACACTCTCAGGCAACGGAGGGCTAACCACCTCACTAAGTCTGGAAACAGGTGTCAGGAATATATCCTAAGGAGAATCAGTGGTACCTTATAACACAACAGTATCAGGCAATGGAGAGCTAACCACCTCAGGCAGAGGTAGAAGGGCTGTTTTTACCAGCCAAGTAAAATCCACAGAATTTAGGAATTTGATGTCCCCAGCTTCATTGGAATCTGCCCAAATTTCTCTATTCAGAATCCTATTTCTTCTCAATCAATGCTCTCAAACAGAAGTCATCTCATGAAGCTGGGAAACCAATTCACATCAGAATTCAGTCACTCACAGGATGTGACACTCTGGGTTTGACTTTTGGAAATCTTGACCCTGCAGCTATAGCAGATAAAGGGTCATTTCAGGACAGATATGAAAGTTCAGGTTATTTATACAGAGATTAAGCTTCAAATTTGAAGGCTTAAGCTCAGCCTTTTCTTTCCCTACTTTCTCCAAGGCCGTTACAAGCATTCAGCCAATCCCATCGCACTTATTGTGTTTAAAAGGTTCTAAGGTAGTATATACGTAACTTCATCTATAGGTTATCAAATGGTGCTACTTTGCAATTCTGAGGGCTGGTTAGACAAGTTTGAAATCTATAGGGTAGGCTTTCAGGAAGGGCAGACTTGAACTCAGTTGCAGATTAACCTGCTGTCATCAGGCAGAATCTCTTCAATAGGGAAGCCTCTGCTCAGCTCTTAAGGCCTTCCAACTAGTTGAACCAGGCCCAGCATATTGTACGGGATAATCTCCCTAATTAAAGTCAACTGATTATAGGCTTTAATCACATCTACAAATTACTTTTACAACAACACAAATTGACTGGAAACTGCAGCCTAGACACACTAATACATCAAATACCATTATATGAGTCAGGGTAATCACTTTTTCCAATACTATTGAATACTACTGAATGAAATCTATCCATTTATGATTGGACATATTGAAGGTCCATAGTTTGTTGTGGAGTCAGGTAGTAGAGGATGAAAAGTAGAAAAGTAGAGAAGTAGAGAAACCACTTTAGGGTTTGAGTCAGAGAAGAGGAAAAGGGCAGTGGCTAGGGGGCAGCATGAGATCAAGGGTGGTGCTTCTAAGACAGGAGACAGACTGCTATGGCTTGAGTATGTCTCTTCCAAAGTTCACATGTTGAAACTTCATGGCCAATGTGATACTAAGGGGTGGGGACTTTAAGAGGTGACTAGATCACAAAGGCTCCTCCTTCACGAATGGAATAAAGACCCTTCTGAAGGAGGCTTTACTTATCATCTAGTCCCTCTTCCCCTCTACCTTCTGCCATGTGAGGCTACAACATTCCTTCCCCTTCAGAAGATGCAGCAAAAAGGTGCCACGTTGGAAGGAGAGACACTGCCTTCCTCCTGCCTAGATACTAAATCTGCTGGTGCCTCTATTTTTGACTTCCCAGCCTCCAGAACTAAGGAAAAAAAAAAAAGAGACAGCATCTTGCTTTTTGCCCAGGCTGAAATGTGGTGGCATGATCATGGTTCATGGCCTTTACCTCCTGGCCTCAAGCGATCCTCCTGCTTCAGCCTCCCAAGCAGCACATACCACTGCACCTGGGGTATTATCTTTCTTTTTTTTTTTTTTTTATTTTTTTTTTTTTTAGTAGACGCTGGGGTTTGTTGCCCAGGCTGGTCTTGAACTCCCAATTTTAAGCAATTCTCCCACCTCAGCCTCCCAAAGTACTAAGATTACAGGCATAAACCACTGTTTGCTCTTTATAGGTTACCCATGTTCTTCATAAGTTACTCAGTCTGTGATATTGTTATAGCATTCTGAATGGTCTAAAATTGGTACCAGACAAGTAGTATGTTATAACAAACACCCAAAAATACAGACTCAGCTTTGGAAGTGGGTAATGGGTAGCAGCTGAAACAGTTTGAGTGCTGGAAAAAGCCTGCATTGCCATGAACAGAGAAGATGAGATTCTGGTGGCAGCTCACAGGAAAGACAGCTTTCATCTCAGAGGAGATCCAAGTGGTTATGAATGGAATGTTGGTAGAAATATGGATAATGACTATTTTGATGTCTTAAATGAGAAAGTACTGGAAACTGGGGGAAAGGTCATCCTTGTTACATCATGTAGCCAGGACGTTGGCTGAATTTTGTACATGTCCTAAGACTCTCCGGAAGGCAGAAATCAGAGCAACAAACTAGAGTATTTGATGGAAGAACTCTAAGCAGTAAAGTCTTGAAGGTGCTGCATGGCTTCTCTTAACTGCTTATGGAGAAATATAGAAAGATGGAATTCATGATTTAAAAGAAAGCAGAATATAAAGATTTGGAAAGTTTCATCCTGGCTATGTGAAATATTTAGAGCATGGTTAGGAAAGAAAAAAAGGGTGGGGCCAAGCAATTGTTTGATAAGGAGATTAGTGCAGATAGAAACCAGGTGCTGTTCATCAAGAAAATGGGAGAATGACCCTGAAGGCATTATGGAGATTTGTGATGACATGCCCATTGCAGGCCCCAGGGTACCAGGGCCTTGAGGGCAGAATGGTTAAGAGAGGTACTCAGAGGACCTGTGAGACCTCAGAGCTCGTTTTCCAGGGCTGTGTCAAGTCTGCTCCCTGTATTCCAGGGCAGTGCTCCTTGACCATTTCAGCTGTGGCTCAAGCAGGCCCAGGTGCAGCTTGGGCTTACACTCTGGAGAGCACAGGCAGTGAAATTTGGCAGTGTCCATGTGGCACTAACTATATGGAGTGCAGGAGCTGTGGAGGCATAGCTACCTCCACCTAGATTTCCAAGGATGCCTCAAAAAACCATGAAGGTGGGACCACCACCAAGTGTCCTCATGAGAATAATGCCTAGTGGAGCCAGGAGGACTCTCTTCAGTGGTACCATCTTTGAGGATCTCTAAGGGTATTAACAGAACACCCCAACTAGGGGAGCATCTGCTGGAGTCATGGGGTGAGGCAGTCCCAGAGACCCCAGAACTGTACACTCAGTATACAACTACAGCCTGGGAGACCTGCAGGCACTTGACTTTAACCAGGGAGCTGCTGCATAGGCTGAACCCAGAAAAGCCATGGAGCCATTGTCCCCACTCCACATCCAGTGTATCTGGAAGTCACAACATCAGAAGAGTCAGAGAAAGAAAAAAAGACAGTGGCAAAGTCAACGAGGGTTATCAAGGTATTCCATAAAAAATGTTTAGGATTTTATGTCCTGAAAGACCTCCAGAAGCAGAGAGAAGCAAACACATTTCCACACTTGGGTTCCTCCTGACTCTCCTAGGTTCCATTAGAGCAGAGTAAGTGCCAGGGTTCCACCAACGCAGGAACAAGCCCTGCAGGTGCAGTGAGAAGAATCCCAGGAGAAAACTCAGGAATAAAAATGGAGAAAGTGACACTTCAGACTGAAGATACCAGAAACATCCAGAAACGAAGCAGAAAAAAGCCCAGGGACCAAAAAAGCCCTCAGTTCAGTTAATTAAACCATGGAGTGGCCAGGAAATCCAGTTTCCTGCAAGAATGGGAATTTCTTGAGCATGAAGTATACAGGGTATCACATAGTATCAAAAACAATTACCCAGCATCTCAAGCAGAGGGGTATGAAGAAGAGCTGGCAGAAGTGTCTCCAGATGCTGATAAGCTTGCAGGACTTATACTACACTATTCACGAGGCCAACCAAAGGCTAAGGTGCCAACCCTTGCCATGTCCTTATGGAGAGACCTGCTGGGCCTGTCCTGCAGACTCTGGCCGAGCAATGGAGGAAAGAAGTACCCAGACACAAGTATCCGGGGAAAGAGTGGGCTAGGGGACTGCCGGCACGAGGGGCTGAAGAGAGCAGTGCGGATAAGCTGGAGACGCTTGTATTTATTTAGTACAGATTTAATGACAAAGGCCTGGAGCCAACACAACCTGTGGATAGTTAACATTTTCATCCCCACCTTGCAGGGAGCAGTCTTGCACATGGATGACCAAAGGTTGGTTTCCAGACAACATAAGTAAACTTGTCTAGATAAGCTTCCCTACATTCCCTTGCACCTACTTCTGGCCCTCTGCCTCAGGGTAAGAGAACTAGCTGTCTTCAGCTTTTATTCTCTCCCTAAGCTTTGCAAAATCTCCTGGCCTCTCAAGAAGGTTTGTGTCTTTCCCTATAACTTACAACTTTTCCCTGACCAATCTCCTACAGAGGCCCTGCACAAGATTCTGGGATACAGATGGAAGATCAGCATCTTCTCAGGTCCTCCCTGTGCAGAAGTGGCTGACCTCACACCTCCTGAGCACCAGCCCAAGGCCTATGACGTTCCCATAGCCTTTCAGGAGCTGATATGGACCCTGATACTTGTGATCTATGTGGAAAATCCTCAGGTATCCAAATGGGAGCCCTGGAACATGAAACCACCATGGTCAGTTTCATATATGTATCCTGCCTTTCTCTCAGCAGCCCTGGGCCCCCCACCTTAGTGGTCCATCTCTACTACTAATCCAGATCCTGAAGACAATTAGAATCTGGATCCTGATTCTATCAGAAAGACTGAAAAATAGCACAATCTGTATGTTGGTACATGACTCCTTTCTCTCCTCATCCAGTGCGGTGAGGATACATGTGAAATAAATGACTGTGACCTCAAAAAAAAAAAAAAAAAGATTTTATGTCCTGTTGATATTTTGTCCTGTTGAGTTTTAGACTCACTTGGAACCTGTTAAAACCCTTTCTTACCTATTTCTCCCTTTTAGAATAGAAATATCTGTCCTGGATATTTCCCATTGTGTTTTAGAAGCATGTAATCACTTTGTTTCACAAATTTATAGCTGGAATTTTCCTCAGGATGAAACATACGTTTGAGCTTACCCATATCTGATTTATGTGATATCTAGATGAAATTCCAGACTTTACAGATGATACTCAAAAGAGTTAAGACTTTGGGGGCCATTGAGATAAATGAATGTATTTTGTATGTAGGGAGAGGACATACATTTTGGGGACCAGAGGTAGAATACTACAGTTTAAGTATGTTCCCTCCAAAATTCACACACTGAAACTTAATGGCCAGTGAATGGTAGGGCATTTGAGAGATGAACAAGCCATGAGGGCTCCTCCCTCATGAATGGAGTTAAGGCTGTTAGCTTCCTTGTAGCATTAGGCTTTTTGCCCTCCCACCATGGGAGGACAGAGCATTCCTCTCTCCAGAAGATCAGCAACAAGGAGCCATTATGGAAACAGAAACCAGATCCCTCACTAGTCAGCACCTTGATCTTGAACTTCACAGCCTCCACAACTGTGAGAAAATTTGTTTTTAAGTTACCCAGTCTGTATGTAGTACTATTATAAGAGCACAAATGGACTAAAACACTGACTTAATTATGGGCTGACAAAGAGGCAGGAGAAGCAAGGGGAACAGCTTGAAAACCTAAGGAGGCATAACTGGTAGAGTCAAGTGGTAGGTGCGGGTGTTAATTACACAGGAAAACTTGGTCTTCAACACAAGATACCCTGAGATAATGAAAAGTAGATGTAAGTTTACACAGGAGTCAAGTGGGGGAGAACTGGCATGGAAGTCGAGCAAGGGACATGGCAATTGGAGAAGGTTGAGAGTCATTGCTGAGGTTGGGAAAGAAAAAGATAAGTGATTCATAACCACTTTACTGAACTGTTCTGAACTTTAAAAACAAATACAAAGTTGCTACTTTTCTCCATTCCCTAACCTCAATCATTTGTCAAATCTTTCCCTAGATGATTCTGTAACTTTGTAATATTAATAACTGACTATCCAATTCAATTTGAAACTGGAGCCCTCAGGTCATGTTTGAAGTAAACATGGGGTAAGGAGGTGAGCCATAAGAACTTGCCTGGGGTGGGGGGTGAAGTTAAGCATGTTCTCTCCTCCCCACTCTGGGTCTAGAGCTAGCATAGTCAACAGAATGCCCTAGAGGCAAAGAGAAGACTTCTGGTTGCTCAGCCAGATCTCAGTTGCAATAAAATATTTCTGCTTCTCTAGTTAGCCATTGCTACTGCCTATCCTAGGAGCCCCATTAGTGAGCTCACTGGAGAGACCTGTAGTACAGTTGCCTGCCATGCCTCACTTGACCCAGAGCTACCTCTGAACTCTCAACCATGCTCTTGCTGCCAGTTGTACTATTGTTCACCCTCTTTCTGGGTAAGTGTTTTCCATAAGAATATAGAAGCTGGTTGCTTTCCACCAGGACAAGAGCTGGGCAGCTCCATTCTGTCCCCCTTGCCTTGCATCTTCATGCTTGTAACATTTTTACAAGATGAACAAGAATAAGCATTCAGTAGTGTGTCCATTATCAACCTAGAACCAAAATTCATGAAAATAAAACTGCGTATGTATTGGGTCAGGGTGAGAGAGGATTATAGAGTGAAGATGGGAGTAAATTCATTAGTTTGGAGGAAGACACTGGTTATAACCAGTGATTATAAAAACCAGAAAAACACTGGTTACAGAAAATATAGGTGTAATGATCACAAGAATTGAATACATGAAGAAAAGGAAACAGTAAGGGTCCATAATGGATGAATGGGTGAAGAACAAGTGGTATACATACACAATGGTTATACATGCACGATGGTGTACTATCCAACCTTTAAAAAGGGAAAAGTCCCATCACTTGCGACAACATAGCAAAATTTCCTCCACTTTCACCTAAGTGAAATAAGCCAGGCAAAGACAGACAAATACCATGTCATCTCACTGATATGTAGGATGCAGTAAAATTGAACTGAGAAGTAGAAAGTAGAATCACAGGCCAGGCACAGGGATTTACACTTGTAATCCCAGCACTTTGGGAAGTTAATGTGCCCTGATCACTAGAGCCCAGGGTTTCAAAACCAGCCTGGGCAACGTGGTAAAACCCCATTTCTACCAAAAATAACAAAAATTAGCCAGGCGTGGTGGCATGTGCCTATAATCCCAGCTACTAGGGTGGCTGAGGTGGGAGAATCGCTTGAACCCGGGAGGTGGAGGTTGCTGTGAGCCAAGATCACACTACTACACTCCAGCCTGGGTGACGGAGATCCTATCTCAAAACAACAACAACAACACACAAACTACAGGTACTAGAGGCTAGGGTTAGGGAGGGAGGGCAAAGAGTTGTCAATCACAGGGTACAATGTTTCAGATAGGAGGAATTGGTTATGACATCTATCGCACAGTAGGACAGCAGGGTGACTATGGTCAGTAATGTATAGCGTATTTCAAAATAACTAGTCAACTTCAAATGTCTTACCATATAAAATGATGGGTGAGGTAATGGATATGTTCATTAGCTTGGTTTAATCACGCCACACTGTATACACATACCAAAACATCACATTGTGTCCCATATACATACACTATCAAAAATGATATTAACTAAAAAAATAAGTGAACCAAAAGTGCAGCACCCAAAAAAGGATATGTTCTAAGTAAAACCCTGGCAGGCAGATGTGTGCAAAATAATGTATCTGGAAACATAACATTGCAGACATTAAAAACAATGTAGTTTAAAGTGACCTTATTAATGCTAATGCTGTAATATAACTGAAACAAACTAGGATAGGAAGTAGTACTTCTAAACCTTCCTAGGCATCTCATGTGCAGAAACAGGACTGAAATAAGCCAAAAAGTAAGGCTTAATGCATGGCTTCTAAGCTAGCAAAATATTTGACCTATGCAATGGAGAGCAAGAAGAGTGGTAGAAGCGTAGTAAGTGGAATAATGTGAAATGGCTAAAGCGATTCTATACATGTAATTTGGTTAGGCTTACTGTAGCATAATTGACATCCCATCTGTATCACCTCAGCCTGCATGTCTTTACCCAAGGTTCTCTCAGGCAACAATGCAGTTGTGGCAAGTTAATATATATCAGGAAATCAACACCACATTGTAACAACCCTTTAATAATAAGTGATGTACGTCAGCAGATAAATATCCCAGATCCCCTGACTCTCAGGCTGGAACAATTCTGAAGTGTGTATCTACTCTGGCCACCAGACTCTCCCCAGCAGAATTCCCCTTAGTTATTCTCAGGATGACAAACGTGGTAATGTACCCTTTTAGAAGAACGTACCAGTAAAAGATTGGGGAGTTGAGACAGAAGGAAATGCAGCCAATAAACCACTGATGTTTGAAAACCTGCCTCAAGGTCTCATCCTGGGGCTACCCAAACTAAGCCAATTCATTCCAGAAGTGATCTCAGGAATGAGATTTTAGGAAGGCATTCTGGGATAGAATCACTTGCTAGCCAGGTAGCAAAGGGACCCTATTACTGGTAGAAAGCGGGGCAGAACCCTAGTGTGCTCTAGCATCTCAAGTACTAAGAGAACTGGGGTGGAAATAGAATGGCACCTAGTGTAAGGTTAGAGCAGGATCCCTAGTCTTGAAATATGGTGTCTCCAATCTAAAGCAGCTTATAGGCCCTGTGCTTCTCTTTACAACAGGCAACATAATACACAACACTTTGTCTTTCATGTTGGAAGGTATAAAGGTATATCCTAGAACACCCCTAGCTACTGGGCCCTAAAACCCTCCCTACGGGGACAAGTCCATGAACTTCCACAGGATCTCTCTACATCTGAGGCACTTGTACGTTACCAAGACCTCCAGCATGCTAGCCACGTTTTGCTTATCCTGTCCAATGTGATGTTCTGTGGGATGTCCAAGTGGTACAGATCTCTTCAGACCACATTATGACAGAAGCAGGAGCAGTAACAAAAGGCACATCTGTCCCTGCAGTTTTCTATTGCACATTAATGTGGACCATTTCTTTTCTGGTCAGAAAAAAGGCAGTTCATCTATGGCTGCCTATCATGTACCTAAGGCTGCCTTACTCTGTTCTAGCAATAACAGCACACCTGGAACAGTAGCTACAATTCAGGCTACTTGACTGCATTTACAGTAGCCTATTCTCATCCTTCAGGGTTTATCTCAGTTCTGCAGGGGCCAGGCTGGTAAATGAAAAGGAGATGTGATAGGAACCACCAATCTCATGTTATTTGGATCCTTATGAGTGATACTGATTTTAACCAGCCCTTTTCAGTGTAAAAGTTCGAATGTCTTCTACTTGGCCTGTAGGTAATTGCTATTATAGCAGAAAAGGCCAAGAACACTCAAAGTGAGAGGTGTTCCAAGCACCAAGGATATCCATTCCAATATATTCTGGGACTTGGGAAGTCACCACCAGGCTGGATGCAATGGGCCTATAAGCTGCTGAACTTTGGTCATGACTATTCATAATCTGGCCATAGTATGTCCCTACTTTATCATGGGGGCCAGGATGACACTATGGATCTCCAATGTCAATGGTACATAGCCAATAAAAGAATTAGGACTATTTCCCTTGTACTTCTCAAATATGCTATGTTACACTAACGAATGCACTTCACTCTACCAGTATACCATCCTAATTTATCACTGGGAAGATCATTTAACAACTGGACTGCTATTTGTGGAGGGTTGTGTTCTACCTGCAACCAATAAGGTCTTCAGAGTGGACAGTCAGGAATCCAGCCTAAATCAAGCACCACAGTATTGCCTGCTTTCTTGGACCACTTCTGGGACCAGCTGCCTCAGGCTGGCTTCTTCAAAAGCAGATGTTAAGAATTTGGCATGCAGAGTATTTATTCAGGATGAATATTTATGGGAGAGCTAGGCAGCAGGATTGGTCGTAGAAGTCAACTGCAATAGAGAGCTGAGAACCTTACCCAACTCTAGAGAGTTTTAGAGAATTAACCCATTAGAGTTTTCCACACTGGGCCAACATGGGTGGGCCTTTACACTTCCAACACAATCAGTCATTACAGGAAGAAAGGCATGTTCTTGGGTGAATTGAAAGCAGATAGCTGAAGGCTGTATATGGACAACAGTCCCAGTAGCTGGGTCAAGTCACTCCTCAAAGGGGAATCTGAAATATTCTCAAAGACACCTGGTATGAGCCTTAGTGCCCTCACAGGATGATTCCTTTAAGCATGGGAGAAGAAGTTGCCATGGCATTTCTGGAATTTCCAACGTATTTATTGGAGGTTGAGTACTGACGTAGTCAAAAGGCTCAGAGTTGGGCAAGCTAGAATGAATTTAAGACTAGATAATTCATCATGCATTTATGTTCCCTAGGAGTACCTGGAAGATATAACCTTCACCAAGGTAATAAGTGTATTAGCAGGAGTAGCACTGGTATCTTTGAGATTTTCACCATTGGCTGTCTTACATAGTCCCAGGTTGATGGCAAGACAGCGTTATGAAAACTGGGCTTTCTCATGTATGTGAGTAAGGTAGTCTCCTGGAAGACCAGCAAGAGGGCAGCATTTAGCTGGCAGAAGCTAAGAGGATGTGGTTACTATGAGAGGCAGCAGAGCTGCAATGGCTGCTGGAGCTCCAACCCACAGGATTTCCGGCAATGCCCAATAAACCAATGTTACTAAGGATAAAACAGATGAACAGCCAATGACCTGTATAATCAATGATCAATACAAGAATAGCAAAATGCGAATGTCAGCTGTTCATTTTCTACACTTCGGCGACTTATCAGACATAGAGCTTATTAATCAAATGGGCTACCAATACTCTGGACAAGGATTGAAGGACTAACTGTACACTTGCCATGGTGTGGGATCTCTCTAAAGGGTACATAAAGGCATTAACCAGATTAATTGTACCATGGGAAAAGGAAAATATCCAGCTCATTTGAAGGCTGTTAGAGGATCTGAGTGGTAATGGTACAGGACACTCAAAATGCCAACATGACTTCCCTGATAAAGTAGCCAGAAAACATTCTCAAAAATCTCCCTAAATTGATCCAATTCAAGCTATTTCAGAAATACCAGCAGACTGTTTATGGAATTGGCAAACTGACTCTTCAGAAGTAATGGAAGACGATATATCCATTAAAAATGAAACAATCCAACTGTTTTTCTATACTGCTTTCTCTATAAATGTTTTAAATCCTTCTTTACCTTGCTGCTCTGTGACCAGTTGTGCAAATTCTCTACAAACTACACCATATGTGGTCATTTGTCTCTTGTTTCCAGTGGGGTTAAAGAGGAGGGACCCAGGAGATTAGTGGGTGACTAGTCCCCCATTTCTTCACAGCCGCAGCTGTGTATTGAACAGATAAATGCCATTAATGTCTCAGCAGATATTAAAATAACTCTTGGGAGAAATAAGACTTTTCCCACTTCCTGTTTTCTGTTGGAGACTTTTGTTCAATAGTGGTCACTTTCAATCACATAGCATTTACTGAAATGTGACCCAAATGAAGACGTAGATTAATTCCTGGGGCCAATTTTTAGAAATAAGGCAATGATTTCCTAACTAACCTTTGTTTATATAATTTGTGACCTTAAATAACTAATACTAGTCCCTCGGTGATTCTTGTTCTGAGGCTGATTTGTCACTGCTAATTCTAATTAAGACTTTACTGCAATAAAAATGTATCATAGTGATACTTTTAGAGATGGAAAATAAGCAGGGAGTTACCTTTTGTAGTTGTCTTTAAATGTTAAGACAATATTACTTTCGATAAATCCAACATCCCTTCACAATGAAGGCTCTCAAGGCACTGAAGGAAGAGACCTCAAAAAATAAGCCATTATGACACACCCACAGCCAAACTGAATGAGAAAAAGCTGAAAGTATTCTCCTTGAGAATCAGAAGGCAACAAAGATGCCCACACACTTACCACTTCTACTTGGCATAGTACTAGAAGTCCTGGGCAGAGTAATCGGGCAAGAGAAAGAAATAAAGAGTATCCAAATAAGAAAAGAGGAAGTCAGATTCTCTTCACTGACAATATGGTTCTCTACCTGGAAAACCTTAAAGATTCTGACAAAAGACTTCTAGACCTAAGTGACTTCAGTAAATTCTCAGGTTCCAAAAAAGAAAAAAAAATGTGTAAAAATCAGTAGCATTTCTATACAGCAGTAACATTTAAGCTGAGAGCTAAATCAAAAATACAATCCCATTTACAATATATACATACAAAAAAAGATACTAAAATACACCTAAACATGGAGGTGAGAGATCTAAGGAAAACTACAAAACACTGCTGAAAGAAATCATAGGTGATACAGATGGAAAAACATTCCATGCTCATGGATTGGAAGATGGCCATACTGTCCAAGCAGTCTGCAGATTCCATGCTATTCCTATCAAACTACCAACATTTTTCACAGATTCAGAAAAACCTGTTCAAAACCTATACAGAGCTTGAATTGCCAAAGCAATCTTAAGCAAAAAGAACTAAGCCAGAAGCATCACACTACCCAACTTTAAGCTATACTACAAAGCTACAGTCACCAGAACAGCATGGTACTGACACAGAAACAGACACATAGACCAATGGAACAGATTTGAGAACCCAGAAATAAAGCTATACATCTACAGCTATTTGATCTTTGACAAAGCCAACAAAAATAAGCAATGGGAAAGGACTCCCTAACTCAATAAATGGTGTTGGGATAGTTGGTTAGCCATATGCAGAAGAATGAAACTGGACCCCCACCCTCTACTACATATAAAAATTAGCTCAACACGGATTAAACATTTAAACATAAGACCTCAAACTATAAGAATCCTAGTGAAAATATAGGAAATACCATTCTGGACACAGGCTCTGACAAAGACTTCACGATGACTCCAAAAGTAATTGCCAACAAAAACAAAAATTGACAAGCAGGACCTAATTAAACAAGAACTTCTGCACAGCAAAAGAAACTGAGCAGAGAGACAACCTACAGAAAGGGAGAAAGTGTTTGAAAACTATGGAGATTAGACCTTTGTCAAAGCAAAGCCTAAGAAACTTAAATCAATATGCAAAATAACCTCATAAAAAGTAGGCAAAAGACAGACTTCTCGAAAACCACACAAGTGTCCAAGTACCCACATAAAAATGTTCAAAATCCCTTATCAAATATAAATGCATATCAAAACCACAATGAAATACCATCTCAGAGTCAGAATGGCTATTAAGTCACTAACATATGTTGGCAAGGTTACAAAGACAAGGGAATGTTTATACACTGTTGGTGGGAATGTAAATTAGTTCAGACACTAAGGGAAGCTGTTTGCAGATTTCTCAAAGAACTTAGAACTATCATTTGACAGAGCAATCCCATTACTGGATACATATCCAAAAGAAATTCTACCAAAAAGATACATGCACCCATATGTTCATCACTGCACTATTTACAGTAACAAAGAAATGGAGTCAATCTAGGTGTTCCTCAGTAGTGGCTTGTATAAAGAAAATACAGTATATGTATACCACAGAATACTATGCAGTCATTAAAAACAAAATCAGGTCCTTTACAGCAGAATGTGTACAGTTGGAGGCCATTATCCTGAGCAAATTAATGCAGGAACAGAACAAGTATCACATATTTTCTCCCTTGTAAGCGGGTGCTAAACATTGGGTATTCATGGACATAAAGATGGCAACAATAGATGCTAGGGATGAAAAGAAAGGGGAGGGAAGGAAAGAGGGGGGCAAGAGCTGAAAAGCAACTGGGCCCTATGCTCAATGCCTGAGCGATGGGCTCAATCATACCCCAAACCTCAGTATCACAATCTATCCAGGTAACAAAACTCCACATGTATCCCCTGAATCTAAAGTTACTTTTAAAATGGTAAGCTTATAGTATGATTATAGTTCTACAAATACTATTTAACATAGTAAAAATATGAGTATGCTTTGTTATAATGTGCTGATGTTGACAAGACTATTCAATATTTCTTTATTATAAGAAAAGTAGCCTACAGAAATACCAATAGTTGTTGCCATTATTGTATATATTCCTAAATTTAGTCCTGTGAGTTTAAGAGCCAGTAAAACATAAAAGCTATGTCTTACAGATGTGTCAACTTGGTCTGACCTTTCCAGATTTGCTCAGCCCTACCTGCCTCTTGGCCCTTGGCTGCTTGCTCAGTGGGGAACCCCAGCCTCAACCATCACCCCCCACACCACCAGCCCCCATCATCTCTGGCTTTGCCAGAAACCTATGCTTCCCCAAGGAAGATGACTGCACTCTGGCACTGTCTCCATGGTCCATCTGTGATAGGCGACAGCCACCTCAAAGTCAGTCTCAGCTGCAGAGAGCTGGTAGGGATAGAGCCTACATCTGATATCTGAGCAAGGTAGCCTAGAGAGGCCCAACCATTATAGATACTGACGAGCAATACTAGCCCTGGAACTCTCTACCACATTAGTGAAAGCTTTGTGGTGCCCAGACCACAGCTGACCTCTTCTCTAATTCTGCGTTCTTCACCTCCCTTCCGTAGGCAGCCTTTCCTTATAGACAACCTCATACCTCAAACTCTTTTATTTCAGCAAGGACATTTTTTTCATGGAGCTAAGGCTGAGAGATGCATACTGTACGATCAAAGAGAACATGCCCCATTTGGTAGCAACCCCTTTATGCTTTCCTTCCTTCCATAACTCAAAGAAAGCAAAAAGCAGGACAGAAAGCACAAAGACAGTAGGTTGACACTCATGATTTCTAGTGTTTCTAGTTAGAGAACATTGTCAGACTGGATTTTTAAGTGCCATTTATGTTTCCAATTTC